>NW_009916108.1:0-36724 GCF_000696875.1 Nestor notabilis
TACAGGCAATCTCTTATGTGTACATATGCTTTAGTGGACAATTAGTGTTGATATACAGGACTGGTAATTATTAATATGAAAAATTATTTTATAAAAATGGTGTATAAAATACATGGATTTACAAATTATATGTTTAAAATATACATAATCATTTGGGAAACAGTTAACAAAGCTAAGAATTTTAAATATATATAAAAACCAAGTAAAATCACAGGTCACATATATTCATTGCTAGACACTGAAAATATTTCAGAAACCTTTGATAAATGCTTCTGGGCTGCATCTGAATCAAATACAGGCAAGTATAGATTCTATAAGAGGCTGTAGCAATGAAGTGAGAGACATCATGGCTAAAATTACCCTTTTACAAACTAATCTGTCTATACAATTTAAGCTAAAGAATCTTAAAAGAGCATCTGAGAATTCACTGAACCACTGATATGAGTTATTAACACAGTGTGGAAATCTTAGGAAATGCTAATGAATAAGGCAAAAGGCATGACACTGGGAATTATGTACCAGTTGGAACATCATGTTAGTCCTTAAAATACACCAAGTGACATGTGTTTTAAGTAGACTAACAGATTTTTCACTTTTGCTGCATTACATTTCAATTAACATCGGAAGAAGTTGCCCAGGGACCCTGAGGAAGCCATCTTCGGAGGCTTTCATGACCTGACTTGACAAAGATCTAAGCACCTCCTCTGAATTCAGTGTTGATCATGCTTTAACCAGAAGGTCAACCTTAGCGACTAGCTTGAGGTTTGCTCACCCTTTCTTCATACTTTCTTGGTATTTTGTAGGCTGCGCTGAGGCAGAAGGACATTTGGTGAAGTACTCTTCTGGTGTGGAGTGACTCAGGTTAATATGAAATTTGGATGAAAGCATTGATTCACAATATTCAAAACCAACAACACAGTTACAACTGTGACACTGACAGAAAAATAAAATGAATGTTTAACCTTTTCACACGAATGCTTTGGTTCTGTAGCAAATGAGCATGTAAGTGAAACAGGGGATGGGTATATACAGTATCTCCCTCTTACAGTAACAATGTTAATAATTGTGGAATTCTTCTTTAATCTTATAATCAGAAAGCTCTCCTGCTTAATTTTCCAAAAGACTTACTGTAATCTTTCTCAATTCATGCCTATTTAGGGTCCTGCACTCTCTTTCTCCATACACTATAACTCTGTTTGAGTACTGCTTGGAAGGGCTGGAAATATCCCATCTTGCTTTTGAATCGCTCCAGGAAGATTTTAATCTTCCACCCCAGGTTTTGATAACACTTTCATATCCAAGATGTCTTCTGGTCTTTCATCTTTACTTATATGGCTTAAATATTTCTTTGTGCCATCACATACTTAACTACCAAAATATCTCTCCTTGTTTCAGCAAGGTGTAAAGCTCTCTCCTCCTTCCCCTATTGCTGTTTATAAAGCAATGTGCATGTGCATGTATGTTTTTCAAGGTGAAGTCTTTCTCTCAGCAGATACTCTCTGAATCACCCTGTTCTTTAGCTCTTATACATAATACGATGAGCTTGATAGAGCACATGCACTGATTTAGATGAGGCGCAAGCATGTCATTTGTACTCCTTCAGGTAAACAGCAGCTTTGTATGACTGATCTTCAGCAGTTCTTTCTGAGATACTGTTCAGTAGGAAATCAGATTGTTTCCTTGTGCACATTAGGTTTTTGAGTATAAGAAACATTTCTTGCAGATGCTGTTCTGTGTGACTATTCACAGGTATTATTCACATTCTGGGAAGTGTCCTCAGAGGTCCATAACCACAATTTGTTATTTTGCTATTTGGATTGTTCATACAATGCAGTCTCTTGTTTTTGCATGTAAGAGTTATGTAGCAGCACCTCTTTATGCATTATCATTACTGGACTCCTTTGGTTTGGAGCATGACATGTGAAATGAGTTGGTCAGACTTGAGTCAATGGTTTGGTAAAAGACATTTTCTAGGACTGCAATAAGAAGAATAAGGCAACACCATAAGGATGTATAAGTCTTCAAGGCAGTGAGATAAATCTTCCACTTTTCCTCAGTAACAAAAATATATTTGCTACAATTCTCCATTAACTCAAGGCAGAGATGATACTGCCTTATTAATACACACTGTGAATTCATGCAGATGACAGTTTTTCCGTTCACAGTTAAAAATGTTTTCTTTAATTTCAATAGCACTTGCTATACCAAAAGGACTGGATTTTTAAGATCTGCATATCTGTAAATCTTATATATTATTTATGCTGCTATTATCATAAAATCTGGTTTGGTATGAATGCATATCTAGTTAAAATATCTTCATTTTCATCCCAAAGCAAGGCTATGTAAACTCAATTGCATTCATGTTGTCTTTGGTAAGATTAATAGCAGTCTTAATTTACTAACAGAAAACTTTACAAGACATTCCATGAATATTAAGTGACACAAATCAATACGAATCAATTACTTGTTCTAGACAAAAGTAACCACGGTTTTAATTTCTTGAAATGTCTTTCAAGATCATGATGATGAAATAGTTATGTTGTGTTTCTATTGTTTCTGTTGTGTTTCTGTTGTGTTTATATTGTGTTTATACATAATGCTGCTTATAGGAGGAGGGAGACCAAAACCCACCCTCTATCAGAAATACTGTAATTTTATGTGTTTAAGGGTATGAGACAGAATTATTTAAAAAAAATTGTAGCCTTGTTTTCTCTCTGTCAGTGAGACATAACTCACGTAAGTAATAAAAAATTACATAGGGAATTAATACAGTTCAAGAATCTTATTTGTAAGAAATAATCTTCTGAAGGAAACTGTTGTACAGTTGGTCTATATAGAGGATGAGATAAAGGTAGTGGTTATCATATTTTCTCAGTTTCTATCTAAATATAAGTTAGCAGTGAATCTTGCCTCAAATTAAGAGCTTTTCAGGAAAGGAGTCTTTACACAGATTCCAATCAGTCATCCCATTGTAAATCTGTATTGCATCTATTGAACTCACCAGCGTAACTCTGGAATTACTGCAATGTAATCTGGCACATGCAGTATAACAAGATAAAAACCCTAGTGGCGTGATACAAAAAAAAAAATATATGCACATAAAAATCATAATTCTTTCTGCAATGCATTTAGCAGGTCTGTGTAAAGTTCTTTGCAAAGAAGCATGCCAGAGAAGTCAGTGAAATGATATGCACAATGTTCCAAGATACAACTGCAGGAACTGATTTTTCTGCAGCTGGTCTTGGTATGTGCTCAGTAAGCAGTAGGCAGAAGGATAGACAGTCTGAGAGTCTCTTCAGGAGACTGCAGGGTATGATGGAAAAGGTCCTCATGTGCAAACATTCTGTAAATCATTTAAAATGCTTTAATTAGGTAAAATCACGCAATCACAGGGAAGCTGAAAAATATTGAGATAAACCTCAAAGTTTTCATAGATTACATTTGTCTTTCAATAAATGAACTCCACTGATTCTTGTATGTGTATATTCAAAATATATACAGTTGTGTGATAGGATATAATATATTATTCACAAGAATTTAGATGGTTGCAATTCTCAGGAGAGGCAAAATTGCAAGTGATTTTTACAGTTTATCCTTGGACTGTGCTTCTATAAAGGTTTTCATATGACATCATATCTGACTTTCTTTTAATATATGAATGTCATGACTCAAAAAATGGTAGTATTGTAGTATTTTCTCTAAGTAAAAAGGTGAAATGGTCTGGTAACCCAGGTACTCTAGTTCCCACTAATCACTTTTGTAAACAAAATAAAGCTAATGAAAAGCAACCTCAATTCAGAGCCTAAGATAGACCTTACATAAAGGTGGCAGCCAAGAAATATATGCATTTTTGTAAATAAAATTTATTTTAGAAAGCCATTATGGACTCTTCATGTCTGGGACAGTTCACTGACAAGTGAGACAAAAAGACTGTCTTCTGTATGAAATTTGCCAAGACAGTATTTCCTCCTAGCTTTGGGAATCCTGCCTTGAGACTGAGGGAGAAAAGATACCATAAATGTATGTACATGAACATTCTGGAAGAAAAATGCAGAAGTCTGTTGAAGCTAACTCTATCTAAAGTGATTTGAAGGTTTTTACTAATTTTCTAACTATAAAAAAAACATGAACCCTACTAGCCAAACTAAACCCACTCCACCAATAATAAATAAGTTCTAGAACACTTACAAACCATTAAATATTAAAAACCACTCTCATAGTCTTCAAATCTGCTGTTCATTACCTCCTGCCCCTGTGCCAAATGCAAATATGCACAATGTTCACTGGCTAGTTGCCAGTATCCCAAACAACTACTCACTTGTTAAATTGTATGTGGCATTTTGAAACTGACAGCCTTGTCTCTCCAGTCTGTTTCCAGGAATCTGCCCGATAAAATATGTATTAAATAAGAAAATATTGTATATTGTGTTCTAAACACAGTGCTCTTCATAACAGTGGAGGGAGTGTAAATGAAAGTGGAAAAAAAAACCCTGTTGTGTTGTTCATGAAGCTAGTGGTACATTCCAAGTGAAGAAGTAAGAAGCACCTTATTTCATGAGCTTTGTTTAAAAGGAAAGATGTCTATTCACTCTATTTACAATGCATTTTTCCATCCTCATTTGCACACATATCACTCTCCTATCATCAATAAATACTTTATATAAGCATTTAAGAATAAAATTCACATTTGTTTCAAGGGTATATAAGCTTGCCTTTAGTTAGTATTTGCTTCAAACAGTGTACTGATTAACAGAAACTGATGGAATTGGTTCTTGAATTTGAAGAGGTTTATTTTTTGGGAGGGGGAAAAAAGTCTATGTTCTAAGATTTCTGGTACCCCTGACTGGTTTCTCAGTTCCCTCCTATCTGAAATTATTAGAATTCTGACAGCAAGAGAGAGAATGTGCAATTTAAGAAAAAAAAAAAACCAAAAAACAAAAAACGGTGTTTAGTTTGGGGTTTTTTTCCTCACAGTGGGAATAATTAAGATTTTTGGGCTGCTCAACAGTTTAAGACCATTATAAATAAATCAGTTATTTAATTTACATCATACTTTGGAGCAAAATACGGTGTTTCCAATAAATCAAATAAATCAAGAATAATTGGTTTGTTCACTCATTCTGTCTCTGATCATCATGATGGCCTAGAAAAACAAGCTAATGAGAGAGATAAAAACCTTCACTCCAGTCACTGACAGATGTTGGAGAAATTTGCATCTGAACCTTGTGGATCATGTTGCTTTTTCCTTAACGAGCCTAAGCTTTGTTAGCCTATCTGTAGTAAACCAAAAAGATCTTTATATGCACTGCATGCTTACCAAGGCTATGGAAAAACTCTGCAGCTCCTGAAGTTAAATGCAATGTGATTGATGCATCATTAGAGATATAAAGTTGGAAGTTAAATTAGTTATTGAACTACTTGCAGGTTGATACCATTTATTTAATTGTGACTGGACAGTAAGACTGACAATCACATAAATCCTCATATCACACCAGAACTAGGTCAATATCTCAAGCATATAGACATTGTTGTCCTTGAAAACACTATGAAGATGAAAAGGCTGGTTTTGTTGGGGAGGGATCTTTTTTTCCTTCTTTTTTTCTGAATGACAAATAATCTCAGCTGCAGAAGAATGGTTGCACTGGCTTTGAACAATAAAGGGTGCATGTGTCCCACGTCAGGACATGACAAGACAAGTTATGTCTTATAATCATGATAGTCCAGGTGGTCCATGTAAGCGTGCTACTAAGCTGCCTTATACACACACACAGACCCACAGTGAGACAACTTGTAAGTTAAAAATTTTGCCAGCATTGCTTCTTTGTGTGATTGCATTGTTGATATATACAAACAAGACAGTGGATAGCCTAAAACTGGCCTAGGACTTGCCCCAGTCCATACGGGTCATCCTAAGACAAAAGTGACGCGGCTTATCCCTGTTCCACTCATAGAGCTGAGAAGACCCTGTGTATAGGCAATAACATATTGAATAGTTAACATACTGCAAACCCACTTCCTTCCTTGCCACTTTAAACTTGCTCATGTTAGTAAAGTTGGAATGATACTGAAACTGGTAAGACAGTATGGTTTAATTATGCATTCCAAGTAAGTTGTTGGCCATGTTTCCCATGACAGATTCAATGGCTTAGTTGCAGGAACTTTTAATAATACATTCCAACATAGTTATCACCAGTGTTTTTTGTCACAGATACAATGGCCCAATTACAGCCACTTTTTAAAGCAAGCAGCATTCTGTCTACATATTGTAGCTTGTGTACAGTAAAGGAGAGGGTAGTGTCCTGCTCTGTATCTTCAGGAAAAGAAAGCCCATTCACTACATAAGTTCATGCATAATGCAGGAGTTATTACCATGTCTTTCTCAAGCAGTTGAATTTTCATACTGCTTTATATCAGCAGTTTACAGATTATCAGATCTATTAAAAGATACTGATAAACCTGATCTTGCTTAACACACAGAAACAAGACAAACATCTTTTTGAAAATGCTGTGTCTTGACGTGCTATTTCTTGCAGAAAGTAATTTTTGAATTGCAATGAATGTTACTTGGCAGATAGCTTTATTACCATGTGCAAGTTGATTTATTTCAAATACATTCCTTTGCGACAAACCAAACGTATTTCAAAATCTTTCACCAGATAAAAGACTATGTCTGGAAATTAGCTCAGACAGATTCTAACCAGGAACTGTCATAAATTATTACCATGGCCACTGGGACACAGTGAAGTGAATCTCTGGTTTCAAATAGTAATTCTAACCTTTTCACATGTAAGTTTTCTTGTAACACAGCTATCTCTGAAAAAAAGTTAAAATTTGGCATTGACAAGTCTGATCTTTTACTGCTATTTTAATCCATATGATTCTCAAGAGAACTAAAATGGTTCAGACCAGCTGAAAAATTGGGCAGTTAAGCTACAGAATATTAAATACAAAGAATAATGTTTTTATGTTTTGCTAGTGATCAATAGAGGGTGAGCTGATGATTTTCTGCAAACAGCTGTGCTTGTAACAAGACAGAACATCACTGATCTCTCCGTACATCCTCTTTGTTGAAAGGAGAACCCAAAGGAAGTCAGGGAAGAGCATCCCCGTTTTCTGCGCCTTTCTGTATTCTAGTGACTGCCGTCTGCCATAACCGCATAAGTAAGATTCTAGAAACAATATGCGAGTAGTAAGCTGTTGCTCAGAGAGAAACATGTTAATTTTAAATGACATTATAAAAAAACACAGCCCAGCTATATGGAAGCCTGAAGCTCCACATTCAGATTTCTTTGTTCTGAGCAGAGGTTGAATGTCATGAGTTGAATGGTTTTGCTGTCCAAGCAAGCACTGAATTCATTCAAGCTTCAAACAGTTCCATATAGAACATTATACTGTGGACATAAGCATAACAGGACCACGAACTTTGATCTTGAAGAAATCTACAGATCAGCCAAGTCAAAGATCAGGTAGAGATAAGAATTTGGAGAGCTGTGAAATCTGAAAGATAGTTAAGAATATTAATGTATATAATTTTTTTCTTAAAAAAACCCATTCTGTAAGTTTCTTCTTTTTAATTGTTCATTTTCATTATCAGTAATTTACTGAACAAGCAAGATTAAGTATAAACAAGAGTAGAATTTTCATAGCTTCTTTTGAAGATACAGTTTGTGTTTGACAAATTATCTGTATATGTATGCAAGTATGTGGTGAAAGGGACAAACTAAAAACGCTAATATCACAGTTATAATTTATATATTCTTTTCTTTCTCGTCATTAAGTTTATATATAAAAATTGTTCTGTTCCAGTTCCAGTACAGAATAGATATTTTTAATAGTAAAATAATTAGTTTATGAAAAATACTGTAAAAGGAGATTCATATTTTATAAAATAGTTATATTTCAGCATCTTTTTCCCCCCTGAAGTATTGTAAAAACTCATGGATGACGAATGTTGTAAGTGAAATTATTGGTTTCTGACAAGCTATATATGAATCATTTAAACTACAGCATTAAATAATTACATTAGCTTATTTTATTTGCTGCATGAGGTGTAAAATATGATTAAGAAGAAACACAGTGACAAGTCTTTCTTTGGGTGATGTTTTCTTTTTCCTTGTTGACAAGCTTTTTTCTATTGGGCATCTTCTTTTCCCTGATAAGCTAATATCCAGTTTAATGAATGCTTGGTCTCTCTCTGCTAAAAAATCTGAATTTTTGGGCCTGATCCAAAAAGAAGTAAAATCAATGAAAATCTTTCCATTTGTCTCAGAGGGCTTTGAGTCAAGCTTTTAGCTAAGCAGCTGTTTGGAGCTTCTAAGCGGTATAAATCACTCTTTTGGATGATATGCATTTTTCTGTACTATACAGTTACTCTATGTAAATTTTGAGTTTAATAGCAACATGTCTCTTTACAGGTGACATTCATCAATTTCATAATGTGTACCTGATCTGAATATAACTTGTAATAGGGATAATTGTTAAATGTGATAACTAAGTTGACTGAATTAAAAAACAAGGCTGTCAAACCAGAAATGCTAAATAATACTGTTTCCAGGAAGCAGCTAACACTGGTGACATTGTCATCTATTCCTGTAAAAAGCTATGATGAAAATGAAATATCTCAAATACAAATTCAGATGATTCATGTCAAATGCAGCCTTTAAAATACTGTCAGGATAAATGAAAAATGTAATGTCATTTGCAGCCAACTCCACATAGTTCTGCCATTACAAACACAGTTGAGGTTATAAATAGCTATTTTTACACAAAGCCAATACTATATGTGAAACAGACAATTAAAGTTTTCTCCCATCTAAAACAGTCCTTATATACAGTACATCAGGCAGAAATTTTAAAATGCAACAGGAATACACTTGAAAGGGTAACAATACCTCCATTCTTGAAAAGATATTGTAACAGGAGAACATTATGTTATCATGCTGCTCATAACACTGTTGTTCTCAAAATTATGTACCATCCTGAATGTACCTAAATCAAACAGAGTATTGGTCTAATGTTCATGCAGTTATGATATAAAATAGTATATTGGCTAGCACAAAAGTTTTGTCACATTAGCATAGTACTACTCTCCAGAAATAGGTGAATGGTTGAGTCATAGGTGGTATATATGGTCTCTTTCTGCTGTAGTTCTGTACACACACTGTATTTCTTCCCTTCTGCTCTTGTCTGTGAGTTTTTCTCTTCCCATGCCTCATTTATTTACTATCTTCTCCAAACTTTCAGCATGAAATTGCATAGCTCTTAGAAAATGCCCTGCTTATATTTCAAGTTTAGTCTTTTTCCAGATCAAAATACTTCAGACATTATATAGTACACTGAGCATTAATCTTTTGCACTCACTGGTGTAAAATGCTATGATATTCTTAACCAATGCTTGCAATTAAGAGGGCATGCAGAACATTGTTCTGTCCAGCATATTATGGTGTGGGAAATAAACTTCTTCTTCAATTGCCTAATAGAGTTCAATAGTAATTTTCTGTTAAGAAACAATGAACAATGTAATTATAACTTATAAGGGTGATTCTGAAATTTTGAAAGACCTTCCAGGAGGTCCATGTTTATTTTTAACCTAGTGGTTAATTTAATTCAGCTGATTTAACAGTGATTTTTTTGTTTGTTACTGGATATTAGTAAATGTCTAATTTACTGGATATTAGTAAAATGTCTAAGTCCACCCTGCAAAAGCGGGTTGAAATGTCAGTTTGGCTTATAGCTAGGATAAGTTTCCCTTATCCATCTTAAACTTGAATGAAGAATCACACACAGGAGCACAGGGTGGCTGGAGGCACTTCCTGAGATCTGGTCCAACTCTATGCTCAGAGCAGGGTCAGTTAGGGCAGGTTGCTCAGAGCTGTGTCCAGTCAAGTTTTGACTATCAGCAAGATTAGGGGCTCCACCACATCTTGGCAGCCTGTTCCAGTGTTTGCTAGTATTAGAAAAATGTTTTCTTACAGTCAGACAGAATTTCCTGTGTTTCAATTTGGGCCCATTGTCTCTCGTCCTGTCACTAAACTCTGATGAGAAGAGCATACCTTTGTCTTCCTTACTTTCCCAATGAGGTATTGATACACATGGATAAGATCCTCCAGAGCCTTCTTTTCCCCATGCTGAGCAGTCCCAGCTCCTCCTTATATGCCAGATGCTCCAGTCCCTTAGTCATCAACACACTACAGGGAGGGCGGTTTCTTGTGGTATTTCTATATAGTATCACCATAAATGCTGGCACCCAAATGCGGAAAGGGTCAGTCACTGAAACAATATTTCAGCCATGTCAGAAACAGTCCTGGCATGACAGAAGTATCGCTTTATGTCTATTGTTGAAAAATAATGTATGTCCAGACCCATATTAATTCCAGTATGACCTACTTTCAGCAGCAGCTCTGATTTCAACAACAGAAGATTTGGATCTGTGAGTAGCTCATACTGCAACTTAGTTAAGTGCCAGCTTTTCATAATCACACAGAACACAAGCAGCAGAACTAAATGTGATTGTTGTGGTATTCTAGAGTATTCATGCCAGTACACATTTTTTTCTTCTTGTCCATAGCTAAGGCTTTGACCTTTCTGAGTTGCTAGGAAAACTGAACCTGATAGGCGTCATTACTGAAATATCATCTAGCAAAAAAAAAAAAAAAAAAATAATGGAAAAAGTGGAACAGAAGTCTGTGGCCATGAAAAAGTTGAAATTAACTGAAATTTCAAGAACAGCACCCTGTGTGACACTGGCTGGGAATCACTGACAGAAACATATTTGGTTCTGGAATAGAATTAACTGACTCATTTGGTGTCAGCTTTCAAACTCAACTTTGTGAGGGCTCTTTGGTTTTGATTTTCTGTTCTGTTCCCTGTTTGTTAACAAGGTAAAAGAACTTAGGGCAGATGGGAAGCCACTAGAATCTGGGTAACTGGTTTCTGAGTGTATTCTTCCATCTGTTTCCATTTTCCTCTATACAGTGACTTTGTTCACTCCCTTTAGAGGAAATAAGCCAAATAAGAAGGAACAAATTTTTGGATCTGTGCTTAGGTGGTGATTTTTTTTTTTTTTTTCCTTTGGTCTGAATCCAAAATCTTCAAATCCTTTCCTCAAGAGCTGCAATAAATGACATAGCTTGGGTGTCAGTACTTTTTCTTTAAGTAAAAATCTTTAATTAAATTATTTTCTATTACTTCTTTCCTTCTCTGATAAAATATATACCAAGAAAAATATTGATCATGCTGCTGAACTGTTGTACTTGCAGAACTCACAAGGAGCATGTTTACCATTGAACTTTTTCCTTGAGCTTTTGTTTTCATGCCACGTAGATGGATATGGCTACTGAATATACTTCTGATGTTAATTAAAATTTTTTAAAATGACTCAGGAACTTGTAATACCACTTCAGGACAGACTGCAGGAAAGTGCAACAGTACATTCCATATACAGAGACTAACTACTTAACATTTCCCTGATAGTGGTAAAGACAGTAACTATATAAATAGCTTAACACTACAGTATTGTATTTAATGGAAATTTTCAAAATTAAAATATTCCATTAAACCAATTAAAAATTCATTTTTTAGAGCATTTGGGTACTTCTGGAAAGTTTCTTTAAATACAGATTGCTTTCATATATTAACATTAGCTCAAATACTTAACATGAAATAATCCAGTACTATGGCGGGGGGAGGGAGGGGGATGGTAATTCTTCAATTTCTTAGTGCTATAACTTCATGGGATATATATGGTGTTACGTTTATTTCTAAAACAAGCAGGTGCTATGCTGTTCTCATGATTTCATCACTGCAGAGAGAAAAACCTGATATATATGAACAATCAAAGACTGTAAATGCCAATGTTGGGACTTTTTATCCATGCAGCTGGTCCATTTGCTGCTATTTTTAAGGCTGAGTGCACAGGATAGCCTAAAAAGTTAGAATCCATTATACTTAATGAGGTGTGAATTTATAGGATTGTTATAAAGTCAGTCAGGGGCAGGGAAAGTAAAACAGTATTATAACCTAACAAATATTCTAGATTGACCTCTTCTTGTGTCTTAATGTGATAGCACTATAATCTGAGATTATGACTTCTAAAAAAAAAACAAACCAAAAGCTTTTAAATAAAAGGCGGAAAAAGTTGTTGAAAATTCAGCATGTTCTCTAAACTGATAGAAGAGCAAGAGACACTATTTTTTCTGCAAAAAAGCATCATCTGGCAGTGTATGCTTACGTGGGCCATTTTACTCTTTCATTATGCAGATATTTAAATTTACAATGTACTTTAATACACTGAAATCAACATCTGTATTTTGTGAGGGGATAGTTACTGAACATTAGAGTTATAATGGCAAAATCTAGCTGTAGCATTGATGTATGTTTAGTTACACATAGACTTTCTGAGTTATTCTTTGTTTAGATAGTGTTATGGTAGGCTATAAAAACATAAGTGTGACTATTAAGCAGATATTCATTTTTTTTAATAAACAAATTAGTAGAACTGGTGTATTGAGTTTGCATGTCAGGGTTTTGAGGAGGCTACAGGGGTTCTGTCAGAAGCTGCCAGAAGCTTCCCCTGTGTCTGATAGAGCTAACACCAGCCAGCTCCAAGATGGACCCGCTGCTGGCTAATGCCACCTGTCCACAACGGTGGTAGTGCTTCTGGGATAACATATTCAAGAAGGGAGAATAGTTACTGCACAGTAAAACCTGCTGCTGGAGAGAGAAGCGAGAAAGATGTGAGAGAAAAAGCTCTGCAGGTCAGTGCAGAAGCAGAAGAGGAGGTGCTCCAGGCTCCAGAGCAGAGATTCCCCTGCAGCCCTTGGTGCAGACCATGGTGAGGCAGGCTGTGCCCCTGCAGCCCATGGAGGTCCATGGTGGAGCAGATATCCACCTGTAGCCCATGGAGAACTGCACGCTGGAGCAGGAGGATGCCCGAAGGAGGCTGTGACCCTGTGGGAAGCCTGTGATGAAGCAGGCTCCTGGCAGGACCGGTGGCCCCATGGAGAGACGAGCCCACACTGGAGCAAGTTTGCTGCAGGACTGGTGACCCCACGAGGGACCCACACTGGAGCTGTCTGTTCCTGAAGGACTGCACCCATGGAAGGGACCCATGCTAGAGCAGTCTGATCCTGAAGGACTGCACTCAATGGGAGGCACCCAGGCTGGAGCAGTTTGTGAAGAACTGTATCCTGTGTGAAGGACTCATGTTGGAGAAGTTCATGGAGGACTGTCTCCTGTAGGAAAGACCCCACGCTAGACCAGGGGAAGAGTGTGAGGTGTCCTGCCCTGGGGAGGAAGGAGCAGCAGATGAACTGACCACAACCCTCATTCTCCACACACCTACATCACTGAGGGGGAGGAGGTAGAGAATTCAGGAGTAAAGTTAAGCCAAGGAAGAAGGGAGGAGTGAGGGGAAGTTGGTTTTAAGATTATTTTTTTATTATTATTTCTCCTTATCATAGGACAATCACCACCAGCCAAAATCTGTATTTTATAGAACTACATAAAATGCAATAAATAGGCTTTGTGTCTTGGTAGTACAGCTCTGTAATAGTGAAGACAATTCACATGAAGCATGAAAGCTATACTATCTTAAATCTTATACTGCCTTAAAGATATCATAATAAGACTTCAGTAGGATTTCAGTATATACTGGAATTGGTGCAGTTCCTGGATTATATATACAATTTCATCTCCTGAATTCTGTCTGCTGCTTTTTGTCAAAAGGTTCCTCTAGTAAAGTGGCCTTTACATGCTGGATATAGTGAAAATGTGGGTGTGATTGCAGCACTGAATGTTGTTAGCAATGGACATATATAGACATATATAATGTCCATTGCCCATACAAATATATATATGCATGTAGATAATGTAACATCTATTCTGAACACCAGTTCACAAATCCGACACCTGACCGGCATACCATTCCAACTCTCCCTAGCAACACACCAACTCTTTGCAGTAACAATCCATCTGTCTGTGTTACCAATCCAACTGTTCACAAGAAAACCCAAAATCTTTCCAGGATCAATCAATCTCAGTATCCTGCCAAGCTATTTTCCCCTCAATGTTAAAATGACACAGATTCTTATGCAATAACTACTGTTTTTCTAAAGGGCCAAATCTGTTGTGGTCCACTGGTTCTCAGACAGCCGTATATCTCAAATTTCAGTTACAAAAATTGGATAACTAAAAAGGACAGAGGAAAACCAATTAAGGTTCAGCATTTGTGCTAGATAAACCAGAATAATATTTTTTAGAAATCATATACTCTTACAATGCCTTCAACACTGGGCACATCTCCATATGGGAGTACAATGCATAACTTTGAACTGAAATTGAAAGGAAGATAATTTTCTGCAATCACAGAGCACATTTTACATTAGAAAATATGCAGTATTTCTTTGGATGAGTGCTGAGTACTTCATGTATATTGCAAAATTCTAAATGTAATTATCTGCCTTTATTTCTCTCTCTCTCTCTCTAATGCTATGAAAATAACCATTTATGCATGTCATTTACCTTATTTCCAGTCTTATTTATTCTGTCTTTAAGCTCCAGTGACTCTGTGGTTCCCTGTGTCATTTTTCTTTATCTCGCAACACAGGATCACAGAATAATTCCAATGCATATCTTTGTTTTCTATGTTCCCAAAAGATAAATGGGGCTGACAGAGACCTAAGGAGATCTTTAGACCACCCCAGAGCCTAGAGTAGGGACAGATATGGGGTGAGACCAGTCTGTTCACAGCTTGGTCCAGTTGTGATTTTAAATACTCTAAGGACAAAGATAGCACAGCTTTCAGAGCAACCTACTTTACTACCTCACTATCCTCAAAAGGAAAAGGTTTCTCCTTATATCCCATCTGAAAC
The DNA here is from genome assembly GCF_000696875.1 of Nestor notabilis. NCBI lineage: Eukaryota > Metazoa > Chordata > Aves > Psittaciformes > Psittacidae > Nestor > Nestor notabilis. The sequence goes on from NW_009916108.1 coordinate 14,871, forward strand.
TCACTTGTCTCAATGTACACATGTTGTTTCCTGCCTTCTCTGCCTGAACTTCTGTGAGGAGCCTGGCTCCATCTTCTTGACAACCCTTGTGTCAGCTGTGGGGTCTATTAGGTTCACTGAAGCTGTCTCTTCTCCAAGCTGATCCAGTTCTCCTGGTCTCTTCTCACAGGGTCACATTCTCCAGCCCCTACCACCTTGGAGGGCCTTCACTGAGCTCCCTCCCATTTGTCCATGACTTTCCTATTAGAAAAAAAAAGACCAAAACTGGATGCAGGATCTAGATTTCATCTGAAAATCTCCATGTATAGGGAATCAAGCCATTGCCTCAATCTAGAGGCTATGCCACTGCTCATACAGCCCAGGATGTTGTTGGCTGCTTTTGCTGTCAGCACATACCATGGACTCACATTTGCCTTGCTGCATACCTCCACCCCAGGGCCTTTCCTGCAGAGATGCTTCATGGCCTCTCCATCCCCAGACAGTGTTGTTGCAGGGGCTGTTTTTTCTTGTAATGGTAAAACTTCCTTGGGATTTGGAGGGCTTGGAATTTGCCCCTTCTGAATTTCATAATGTTTCACAATGACCCATTTCTCCAGCCTGTTTGGAGCCTTGTCCTTCAACGTATGGACCATTACCCATAATTTGGCATCATCTGCAAAGTTGATGAGAGTATGCTCTGTCCCCTTCTGCTCATCATTGGTAGAGATGTTAAAGAGGAAAGGCCCTGGTACAGACCCCTGTTGTAGCTCACTTGTCACAGACATCCAGGTAAAGTATAACCCATTAACTACCTTCTGAGCCCCGTCATCCAAACATAGGTGATCCATCTGGTTGTCTAGCCATGCAGATGGTAACATCTCTACTTCAATATCATGGATGACAGCGGCAAAAATTTGCTGAAGTCTATGTAAATAACATTCACTACTGTCCCTGCATCGACTGATCTAGTCATTTTATCTTAGAAGGCAGTTTGGTAAATCACAATTTTCTCTTGATAAATCCATACTGGTGACTTCCAATCACCAGTTAAACTACATGTGCCCAGACATGTGCTCCAAGAGGACTGTCTCCACGATTTTACCCGGAATGGAAATGAGGCTGGCTGACTATACTATAGGTGCCGGAGTTGACCTTTTGGCCTTTTTTGAAGAAGGCTGTGATATTGCCTTTCTCCAGTCAACAGAGACTTCTATTTCCTTCTCAAACACTATGAAAATAAAATAAAACCAAATTGATATTTTTAAATCTTTTCAAAGCTTGCACATTTTTTATTGAGTATATATTTTATTTTGTTGAATAACAATAGAAACATTGAAATTACTCATCTCTTCTTCAGGTCTTTTAACATATGATTTCAGCTGCAGTTGTATTATGGTACATAAATTCTTCTAGATATGACTATGTACTACTGATAAAAAGTTTCTGGCTACAGAATATATCTTGGATATCCTCAAGAGGGTTATTGTATCAGCTCACTGTCAAGCGTACTGCAGCTTGTAAGATGTCAATGGAAATTAGAGATGTATGGACATTAAAATATGAAAAAGCAACTTAGCTGAGGAATTCTTGAATGATTCTAAATTAACCTACAGTCCACTGAATGGAAATTCAGGCAGTGTTTCAAATGAATTGTCTAAAGATTATTTATATGAATTAATAGTGTAGGTCTGAATACACATATTTGCTAATTGCAATTAGAAAACAGTAGTAATTAAATACATTTCCTGAGAGTTTAGAAACCATTTTAAAATGTTTTCTGTTGCTCGCATTACTGCATTTCATTTAAAGTTCAGTTAATTCATATTGGCTAGGTTATGGGTCTTTTTAAAAAGGTTGACATTTATTTAAAATAATTAAAATTATGGAAAAAAGTGCCAACATGACATATACTCATAAGTTACTTTCCTGTCTAGTCCACTGTACTTATTTCTCTTTTAGGCTCTTTTAGTCCTTAAATAGATGTGTCAGGATGACTTTTAGATCCCATTCACCTGCACAAGAAAATGGCTTTGCACTGTTTTTTGTAAGCAGGAATCTATTTATTTTCTCTTCTGCTGGTACTGTCAGCATTCAGTGGCTAGAGTTCCTGCATTATGGTCTCATTCTCAAAACCCACAGTTGCTGACAAACTAAGGTGGGAGCAGGTTCACTTCGTGTGCATTGAATTCTTGAGGTACCTGTGGAGAACACTGCCAACACAGAAAGCTCTAATACAAGATTTTCCACACCTGCTGCTGAACAGAGTTAATGAGTGAGTTTTGTGCTTTATTTTGCTTTATTGATGTGCGTAAAACAGTTTTATTTACACTTACAGCACAAGCAACACATCTTATTGGTCCTACTGGCTTTTAAAAATAGCCATCTCCTCGTAAAATCTGTGAAAACCAGGTCAGCTTTTTTTTAATGTCTGAATCAGCACTGAGAAGCTGGAGATAATACTTGTTCTTTATGCAAGCTGTTCCATACATGCATATATACTTATTATTTGTATTTCTGTACTTTTTTTCCAATATCCAAGGTGTTCTTAAGAGAAATTAGTATGCTAAAAAATGGATCATATAGAAGATGTAGTGAGTTAAAATATAATTTGGGTTTTTAAGAAGGGCAAGGCTAAAGTGGACTAAACTAATCAAATGATTACTGATACTGTAAGTAGGTTCCTATATATTCTTGGCATTTTATTAGTTACAAAGATTTCAGCCCACAGAGGTAATCTAATACCCCTGGCCAGTAAAATCCAGCTCTCAGCAGATGTCCTTATTCAGATGTGTTGCCCTGTACATCCTGAACAATTAGATTGTACATGGGTGGCTTGAACTTCATGGCTTGGTGCAAAGAGCTGACTCGCATCTCTTCAGGTCATGTGAACTTAATTTGGGATCTGTAATGTAATGGAGGGTAGGCTTTGTGCACAGTTCACATGCCAGACTAACAACAGGGGATTCATAGAGGTTAGAGGGTTGAATGGGTGAAAGCACTGCTGTATTACAGACTCACACTTTAAACCTAATTTGGAGATAGAATTTCACCTTTTCAACTCTTCCCTACATTCAGTTGCAAAGCACAATTGCTCATACATGCCATGACTTTGGCCCTGCAGCCATAAGCAGAGATGTCACAGTTAGTTGATCTAAAATGTGTATCAGCACTAGGCGCCACTTAGGAAAATGTTTAAAAACAAGTAAATCTAAGCACTGAGTATTCAGAAATTGGCTACTGTGTTGAATTGAAGAGACAAAATGTGTTACAGAGTATCATGGGAAGCAAATGGAGGAAACAGCTGTAGATATAATACTGCAAAACTATTCCCTTTCCCAGAACAATACAGAAAGAAATAAAAAGCATGGATGTTTAATTTTCCATGTTCAGTTTTACAGGTGTTTAAATTTAGTCCTTTTTTTTTTAATTATTTTTTATAGTAATCAAAGAAGGAAAGTGATACCATGGTTATATTTCCTTTTTCTTGCCTGTTTGCTTTCTTCTATAATGAGAAAGGATGTTTTTAGTGTTTCACAGCCAATTATTGCAGGGTAAAAAACCATTTGGTTTTAAAAACAATGTAGTGGCAGACAAGGAAAGATGATGCAAAAAGGAAAAGAAAGGTAGATTGAGGAAAAAGAAGAGAGCCAGTGATCCAGCAATATAGTCTGATTTTATACATTAAGGAAAAAACAGGCACAATAGATTTCCTACCACAGAAAAATTCTAAGTGTGCGAGTATTAAAAAAAAAACCACCTCACTTTATTTTACATTTTCTTTATGCGATCAGGCTATATTCTATCCTTTTGATGAAATTACAAATAAATGTGATAACAATAGTGTTTTCATTAACAAACATACATGATAATTATTTATTTAAATATTAGAAAAAGGTTGGACGAAGAAGGAATTTCTATTTCAGATCCATTTGACATCATCTTTATAATCAAGCTGACTTCTCTTGTGATGTTAGATAGAACTCAAATGGGTACTAAAGGCCAGAGAAAGAGTAGCAAATTAGGACAAAACTTCACAGGAAAGTCTTGTGAAATTAAAGTGTTTGAGCGCTTTATCTGGGAAAAAAAAAAATCTAACTTTTTTTTGAATCTTTAATTTCTGCTTGTCCTAATTAGATATACCTTGTGGAAAGTTAAGCAAAATGAATATTTGGTATATATTTATTTTTAAAATTGCCAAAAAAAAAAATCCTTATTATGATGAAAAGGAAGCATTTTGAGCTTGAAAGTATGACACAAATTACTACACTTAGCCTATAGCAAAACATTTATCGTCAAAGAGCTGTGTTATCTGAGGCAATATTCAATGTTTAAAAATAAATAATGAAAGCAGAAAATAAAGCTTGAATTTTGATTCTCACAGCATGTGGAAACTTAGATAGTTTTATCTGTGGAATTACATTCTTGTACGTAGACCCAGACCAAATTTTAGTCTTTGTAATATACTTCATAAACCTATAGTCCAAAGCAAACCAGAAAAAATCAGCAGCTGTCATTTTAATTGGGATGTAGTAGACTCACTTCTGAAATAATACACTTGTATAAAAATTAGATTTCCTAAAAGAATTACAAAATCCCAGACTGGTTGAGGTTGGAAGGGACCTCTGGAGGTCATGTGGTCATACCTCCCTGTGCAGACAGGGCCACCTAGAGTGGATTGCCCATGACCGTGTCCAGATGAGACTCCACAACCTCTCTGGGAAACCTGCACCAGTTCTCCATCACCCTCATTGTAAATAAAGTGTTTTCTCATTTTCAGGTAGAACCTCCTATGTTTCAGTGTGTTTCAGTTTCATAGCCTCTGGTCCTGTCACTGAGCACCTCTGAAAAGAGTCTGGCTTTGCCCTCTTTGCATCTTCTCTTCTTGTATTTATATGTATCGTTGAGATTGCACCCTGGGCCTTCTCTTCTCCAGACTGAACAGCCCCAGCTATCTGAGCCTTTCGCGGTAGGACAGATGCTCCAGTTCCTTAATCATCTCTGTGGCCCTTTGTTGGACTTTATCCAGTATGCCCGTGTCTTTCTTGTACTGAGGAGCCTAGAACTGGTTACAGGACTCCAGGTGTGACATCACCAGTGTCGGGTAGAGGGGAAGGATCATCTCGCTCAATCTGCAGGCAGTACCTTATCTAATGCAGCCTAGGATACCCTAAGCCTTCTTTGCAGCAAGAGCACATTTTTGACTCATGTTCAACTTGGTGTCCACCGGGACCCCCAGCACCTTTAATCCGCCAAGTTGGTTTCTAGCTGGTCTGACCCCAACATACATTGGTGGATGGGGTTATTTCTCTCCAGGTCTAGAACTTTGCACCTCCCTTTGTTGATTGTCAGCCCATTCTTTTACTGAAGGAGAACCAAGATACTGCTGCAAAAACTGTTGCCTTGGTTGGCTGACTCTGTTACTTGTGCTGTTGCAGAGATAACCTTGAAGAAGCAAGACAGTTGGATTATTTCAGTACCCTCTACAGGTTAATTACTTTTGATTAGAAATAGACTCTGTTAGCTTCGTCACATGTTCTTGCTAAAGTGGTCATTCTGCTTTAGAGTGCACTGCGTAGACATACAAGCTTTCTCATTCCTAGGTCATATTTCTGCACAATAAGTCTGTCAGTGTAGAACAATATTATATGCAGATTACTTAAAAGGTCAGCACCTGCCTCTTACATTCATTCATCTGTCATTCAGCTTTCTAACAATCACTTAGCATAACCAGTTACTCATTGTGAGGAGCACTTCAATTATCTTCTTTATCTTTTTATTGGGGGAAGGAACAAATAACTATTGTAATTTTAATGTTTTTTCTTACATTTGTGTATTTTGCATTTATAAACAGTTAAAAGAAATATTATCTATAGTGCCTGCAAGGATATGAAAATAAGCAGCTATTGAGATATAATACTAGCAACAATTGTTTCAAGTAAGGCAATCTGATTCTGAAGGGTATGAAAAAGGCTTTTGAAGGATTTGGTTACTTATTTGTGTACCTAGCTTTATCTAGTAAACATAACCATCTAATTATAAAAATCAGCATGAGAAAATCTTAAAGGCCTTATTCATTCTAAAATGTTTCCTTTTATTATCTCCACAGTAACAAGAAAAACTTTTGCTTATATACCATCCCCACAAAGATCAAGCAATATATTATGTAATTTTGTTTACATGGCTTGGCCAGTGGTTCTTGTTCTAACTTCCTGTTTCCAGCTTTCTGTAACTGTTGTCTCAATTCATGTCTTTATCATCAACTTAGATAACATCAATGATTTTAATGGAACTGATAACTATGTACAGATTTAAATCTAAACACAAGCATGTGCAGGCCTGTAATATTGATCTGTTTTTAAAAATAGATTGGTTCTTCTATTTATTTAAGCAAAACTAGAAAGTCTATGCCATTCCTTTTTTATTCCAAACTTCTGACTCTTTCTAATTTTTAAAAAATTTTTAAATTGGTGAGGTTTGATAGTCAAAATCTTTGATGGAAACAGGCCCCGCTAAGAAGTATGTATTTAAAGTGCATTTTTGTAAGGCTGAAAAAAAGAAGACAGATAATTTATTTGTTCTAGTTGTCCAAATTTTGCAGGTAATAGAGATTCCTGATCCATGGCTTCAGTGAAAACTGTAAGGAATAGCGCTGAAAAGTAATCAGGACATCTGGGAGCTGGGTAGACTTTCAAAATGAAAAGTGTTGCGAATATGCTCCTAGACACTGTCAAATGTTTGGAATGAGCTTTACTTCAGCGTTTCTCCTAAAAGTCTGCAAAGATGACAAGCAAAAAAAAAGTCTCCCTTCATACCATATGAGCTGTTTAGGAGAAAGCATTTAGGCAAAAGAACTTCGCGGTTATAGAATCATCCTGTTGCAAGCCTGAACGTCTTTTTAACTCACTGTCCTTTTCTTACAACCTTTATCATAAACTGACTTTTTCCATCTCCTAGCTTCTCAAATACAAAAGCAAAAAATTATTTAATGAAAAAAAAAGATTCCAACAAAATTATGAAGCCAGATATTAATAGTGTACTAACCCTTTTTTATATAAAAACATAATAATATCTCTACTAACGTATCAAATGCTCCCTCTCAAGTAATTTATTCTTTCTTAAAACCTTAAAAGTTTTTGAGTTTGATATGTTTCACCCTTTTTCCACACAGAAGAATTAATGCTTTTAAACAAGTAAGCATTCACTCTACTCTGATATAGCTGATATTTTTTCTTTGCTCTTCTTTGCATTAGAATGTCATGGGTTTGTGTGCTCAACATAATAGTTAACTCCACCCTTTAAAAAGTATTCTTCCTTGAAAAGATACATTTAGATAAGCACTGTCTTCAGATAGCCTCTATAAAACCAGGGGGAGAGTAGCCATTACCTAAGGAGAACTTTTTGGTTTACTACCACAAATGGAGATAAATATTATGACTGCTGAATTGTAGATGTTTCTAAAGATAACTTGAAGTTGCAGATATGCAATATACAGTAGTAAAATGTTTAACTACACTGCTGGTAAAATAGTTGTCTAGCTAAAGTACAATATTATCTCCTTTCTATGCAAGTAGAAGATCCATATTTTTATTCAGATACCAGCTTTCCAAGTCAAATTTTCAAACCTGTTTGTTAGTTATCAGCCTGAATTTAAGATCAGTAAATCAGTAATTAACATTTTTAAATAAAAAAATGCTTCAGTTAATAGTCCTTCAGAAAAATAAATGAATTAATTAGTTAATGAATGAATAAATAAATAAGGGAAATCAGAGGTAAAATTCATCTTTGGTTGGACCAAAATAAATATCTCTAGTTCTTTGCTCCTTATGAAGGCAAAAGCTCTCTTTAAAGTTATGAGTAAAGGCTACAAAATAGTGTCAAAGGGTCTTTGGAGGGAAAATAGGTAATATCTTCCCATTATGGATTTTGTCTTGTTTAGTGACACTGTAGAAAATGTAGTCCAGACTTGCCTATAGTCTCAGGCTGGTTGGACACAGCCTTGGGTGACATCATCTAGTGTAAGAAGTCCCTACCCATGGCAGGGGGGTTGGAACTACATGATCTTAAGGTCCTTTCCGACCCAAACCATTCTATGGTTCTATGATTCTATGATCTGGTGATGCAACCTAAATGTAAACCTGCACAGATTGAATCATAAGGTCAGAGTGAACTACATTTTGACACCTTCAGCCATAGCCAATAGTAGCTTGCTCCAGGAGTGGTTTCACTTAACAGACTTCATACCAGTAATATATGCCTGCTTTCTGCTGATGTGCCTCTTGTGCAATGTACTTCCTAGTCAGAGGGATAGCAGTTGATACCTGCTTCACACAGGTGGAAACAACTCCACAACAAGAGAATTAAGTCCTTAATAGATACTCATAAACCAAAATGTTGAAGTAGTTACCTGCAACAACACATACATTTTGGCTCAAACTTTAAGAAAGAACTGGTAAAACTAAATAAAGTAGATCTAAGTATATTTTGAAGACTATGTAATTTAAGCATTTTCTATTACAAATTTCAAAAACAGTGTCCTGATTTCAGCTGGGATAGAGTTAACTTTCTCCCCAGTAGCTGGTGCAGTGCTGTGTTTGGCTTTAATCTGAGGACAATGCTGATAACTCAGAAGTGTTTTAGTTGTTGCTAAGTAGCACGTAGCCTGATCAAGGACTTTTCAGTCTCTCATGCTCTGCCAGTGAGGAGGCGCACAAGAAGCCAGGAGGGAGCAGAAACAGGATACCTGACCCAAACTAGCCAAAGGGGTATTCCATACCACAGCACGTCATGCCCAGTATATAAACTGGGGGGGAGTTACCCAGAAGGGCCAGATTGTTACTCAGGTCAGGCTGGGTATCAGTCAGCAGGTGATGAGCAGTTGCATTGTGCATCACTTGTGCTTATTGGTTTTTTTCTTCCTCTTTTCCCTTTTAGTTTTATCTCTCCTTGTTATTTCCTTCATCATTAGTAGTAGTAGTAGTAGTAGTAGTAGTATATTGTACTTTAGTTATTAAACTGTTCTTATCTCAACTCATGGGGTTTACATTCCTTCGATTCTCCTCCCCATCCCACCCTGGGAGGGGGGAAAGGTGAGGATGAACAAGCATGGTACTTAGTTGCCAGCTGGGTCTAAACCGTGATAACCAGTATTGTGCATATCAGATGCTTGGGTAACATTTCTATTTGCATTCTCTAAGTAAGGCTACAGACTGTAATTGTTCCAAAAGCTAGCAGAGAGCAGATAACTGAACCTACCAAAAATCTTTGATTAAATACAGGACTACTTGTAAGAAGATGTTTCTCAAACTTCTAGTGGCAAAACCTTAAAAAGAAATCCCTGTAAGCAGAAGTCTGTGATACTTCTATATACTTACTGTGTAAGTTTCATGTGGCATGTTTTAATAGCTTTTTTCCTCTGTTTCTGACTTTTTATAATTTATTAAGAATATAATGAAAGTTTTACAAAACTAAATGCAGCAAGGAACAGGAACAGAGGAGGCTGGCACAGCACCCCAAAGGGAATTTGAATTAAAAGCTGGTGGGCATTTTAAGACTCCCACATTCCCCTCTAGGAGAAAGATTTCTAAAACAGTGGATTAAAAATACACCCCACTTTTATTTTAAAGCATGGTCATACAGTATTCATTTTAACAGAATTTCTTGTATGTCCAGCCCTGGCAACCCTATCAGATTACACTATAAACACCTATGTTGCACCAACATTCTCAAAAAAAAAATCCTGTTTCTTGTCCCATATGAACAACTCTACATACACTATTCTTCCATTCTTGTTTTGTTCCTGGAATGTAATATGACAGCATGTTGGGGACAATTACAAGTCATGATTAAGAGTATTATGCATGATTCCCTCAGAATCATGAATATGGTTGGTAACATGGTGCCATGGAGAAGATGAAGAGTGTTTCAATCCTTCATTCGAAAGCAATGAAATAACTGTGAAAGCCTGTAAGGACCATAGGCAATTCTTTTAGTAGTGATATAAGATATTTAAGTCCTTGCAGTTTACTAATATTGACCTTTCAAAGTCAAAGTTCTTTCAAGTAGGGACAGATCTTTTAAAATACAAACACATGAGTGGACATAAAGATTTGAATTGCAAATATAAAAGCAAATTTCCAACACAGGATGCAGAAAAACACATGCAGTTAAAATAACTAGTGACAAATTTTGTTCCAGTTTTCTGTGTATTTTAAGAATTGACCCCACACCTCATTTTCTTAATGAATTACCAAAAAAATTATCTTCATTCTATGTCAAGTATTTCTGCATTTTTATCATGTCAAAGGATATTTTTATGAGTTTAATGAAAGTTGTTGAAACCTTACAAGTTCCTTCAAAATGACATATGAAGGCTAGGAATGACTAAATGGCATATCTAGTTACAATCAAGTTAGTTCTTGTATCAACTGAGATAAGTACTACTTTTCGTACTACATCTTGGCATTCATTTCTCTGACCTTTTCATCGAATATCATATAAAAATTTCTTCTCTAGTCAGTAGAGATAAGCAATTGAAACGTAAACCTGAAAGTGTCAATCTCTTGAGACGCCTCTCTTTCCCCAGTGCCTATAGAGGGAGCCTGGCTGCCACATTTTTTTAAATTCTGTAATTAAGTGAGATGAATCCCCATCCTTCATATGACAGTATAATATATGACCCATGATACATCCTGAACAGTTCCACAAGTAACTCCAAATCCCTGCATCCTCGTATAGTATGTGTTATACAACATAAAAATAAGGAGCTTTTCCTAAGAAACACTGCATGTTATTAAGAAAACAATAACAGAAAGTGTATGTAAGATTCTTATGGGGCAATGTTAAATGGTCCATAAGTTGAGCACGGCTTTTACTTACGCTTTATTTTGCATTTGTCAGCAGTGGTGATTAATGTAACACAATAAAACAGTGAGAAAATTGTAGAGTAACAAAGGGGACATCTGCCACAGCCCATTACACTAGAAAGTTCAGATAAAAAGACTTTTTTTCAGACAACTGGGAAAATAAATTTTAGTATATAGCAATAACAAGGACATAAGTAATATCAACATGCTTTGTCAAGAACAAATTATGCCAAGTTAATTTCCTTTCATGACAAGGCAACAAATCTTTTAGGCAGAGAAGAAACCGCTATCACATATTTTGAATTTCAGGTCTGTTCTGTGTTAAGGCTTGTAAGCAAGTGAGGGAAACAGAGAAGAGTTGCTAATCACTTGCTATAAAACTGAAAGGATATATTGAGTGTTGCTACTTAAGGTTCTCATTTTGCTGGTGGTGTCTGTTGGACTTGCTTTCTGTTGTACTAAATTTCTACATGAAAGCAGACTAGGAAGGACAGTAGCAATGTTGGAGGAAAAGATTACAACGCAAAGAGGTCTTGGCAGATCTAAGAAAAAGACTGGAAATAAAGATTAAGAGGAAATTCAATAAAAATATATGCAAAATTCCACACTTCTGTTTCTTGTAAATGCAGCTGAATGAACATGCTGGACATCAATTGTAGAACATTTGAACAGATGAGGAACATTTGACGGCAGTTGTATTAGTTAGAATGAGAACAAGAACGAGAACAAGAAGAAAGAAGAACAAGAACAAGATGCAAAAGCAGAAGATGATGATGAAGAAGAAGAAAATGATGATAACAGTGACAAAGAAATTAACTTTCCAATTCTAAGGATCATGATACGGGGGAATTTCATGGTACCTTGTTGGTCTGGGAGGAGTGAACAAGATCTCCTTGTCGCTATATAAATTTTCTTTTTTTTTATAGCTTATGTGATAACATGACTCTTTACTTTGGAAGTAGAACTTTGTGAATCATATTTCTTGTTTCTTATAATGAAAATGTGCATCTTCCCAAAATATAAATTGACTGGTGAAAGAAAGTCTTAAAGTTTTGAACTATGCTAATGAGGTGATCTGCCTTCCTGATATCTTTTGTATTGATTAAAGCTGGATAATTAAACCCAGAGAAGACACATCTTTTATACTTCGTGTTACTATTTCTATGGAAAGTCACATTTTCCTTGCACTATAAAAAAAAAATGAGATGACTTATAGCACTTCCTTTTTAATGTTTATCTGAGAGGAAAATGAGTCCTGTTTTTGGCTCTAATTTAGAAAACACTATTTCTAAATTAAACACAAACACATTTTAAAAAGGGAAAAGCCAGGCAGGCTTCTTTGGGTTTTTGGATTTAATCCTACCCATAATTATGTTGTTAATGATTTAATGTTGACTTTGATAGCAGTATGATTAGGCCTATTATTTGTTATTTCTGAAGACAATTTAATAGGGGTAATGTGCAATTGACAACAGCTTATGCTCTGGCAGTAGCACCATTAACAAATGCAAAATCAAATCTATAGGCTTAAATCTGGCACAAGGTTGGCTCTTACAAGTACATGCAATGCTTCTAGTAGTTTAAAAGGAATCATAGAAACATATCTAATATTAGATTTTATTGCAAACAACAAAGAATTGCACCACCAAAGAAGCAAAGTCTCTATTATATTTTTTTTTAATGCATAAGCACAGTAATTCTAGAACTATATGGAAATATGACATGTTTCAGAATGAGCTTCACAACACTCAATTTTTAGTCTCGTATTTCAATAAATAATTATAATATAGAAAATTCATAGTGAGGTATTCTAGTACACCTCCCTGTTCCACAGAATCTGTATTGTGCTTCCCTGTGTTTGAGGTGATTAACTAATCTGACTGAATAAAGAGAATTTCAGCCTGAAATGTTTTCTGTGACCAAGATGACTGAAGCAGCAAAGATGTTTAATATTTCTTCCTTGCTGTGTCACAATAAGCCTCTAGAAAGCAAATATCAAGGCCTGGACAGTTAGTTGGCAACCACTGAAATATAGGCAGGTACTACAAAGAATTAAGATCTTCTGTCATTTTATTTATTCATATCCACAAGTCTAATCTTTAAATAAATAGTTCATATTCACTGATTGTGACTGGCAACTTCAATACAGAATAATGTTCAGAAAACGTTAAAACATTCAATTTTTAATTATTAAATTTAATAAGTTTAGTGTCTTATTTGGAAAGCAGTACAAAGGGGATTTTGTTCTAAATTTGATAAGGGTGAGAAATTTAGGACTTATTAATAGTTTATTTTGCTATCACACTTGTGTTACTATATCTTAGTAATCATTAATGCTCATCTCCTGAAACAGCTCAAATTGTATGACTGAAGTCCAGTAATCGCAATACTGCTTTATGCTGAATAAATTGTGACTAATATATATGTGTGGATATATAAACACATATGCACATGTATGCTCCACTATAAAGTAAAGCTCTTCAATAATTACAAACAGTGAACTTGTTTGTTAAGCATTTTGAACCTGGCCATGTTCAATCCAGTGGCTGTTTGAAGAGAAAACACGATAAACTAGTTTTATTCTGTCACTTCTTTGCCTTACATTGAAAGTTTAAAACCTCAGGGTCAAAGACTGTCTCTGTTGGATGTATTTATGCTGTTGCTTTCTTACACTTTGCATTCTCTTTGTATGTCTAACAATAAAGATTCCAAGAATTATAAAAACATAAAAGAAATATATGGAAATATAAAAGCAGATTATTTGTTGTTAATTTAGCAGTGGTCTTTGTACAGCAAATTTTATGAAACAGAAAATCTGCAAGAGAACCAAGTTTTAGGTATGAGCAGAACTCAAAAGCTACATCAGTGTTGAAAGCTGATTGAGACAATAGAAAGTACTACCCTGGAGGCTGATCTTGTGTGTTTTATTGTATGCATTTTAAGTACTCCCACCAGTCATTGAGACTACTTGGAGTGCTTGAAGCATGTGCATAAATCTTTACAATAGCAGGGCTACAAAATCAATATGGTATGTATCTAATAATTTTATATTAAGAAAATACTGCCATAAAAATATAAAGCATCTCATCTGTCAAAATCTGAGGCATCTATTTTCTTGATTAAAAATTACTACTTAGAGGGCATGACTCTCCAGTAGAAGAAAGCCATCTCCTTGATCACTAGGTAGTTGATAAACAGCAGATTTTAAAGCTTCTTCTGCTGTTTTGGTTTTGGTTAGTTTCCACTGCTATTTTGGAAAGGAGGAGAAAAAAACACCTTCCTTCTTTGTGAAAACAGTGACAGCTTCAACATTGTGCAGAAGCTGAGGGGACAGAGCAATGCTTTACTTTGGCTATGACAAGGTCAGCAACCTATTCATTGTCTGGGAAAAGAAAATATGAAGAAATGTCAGAAAAACTTGGCTAACTAATTATTTAATATTATCTCTGTGTCTTTTACAAAGAAATGTTAAGTTATTCAAAAAATATAAAAATATAAAAAATACATTATTTAAAAAAATATCCTGGTTTTATTTTATTTTTATTTCTGGTTTTATTTTTGTGTTTGGGTTTGGTTTTGGTTAAATCAGCAAGGATGAGATTATATTAAAATTTTAAAATATTTTATGGTAATGGCCTAAACTTGCCACAGTTTGTTGCAATTGTTTAAGTATATGCTGAATGGTGAATGATCTTGAGAGGTGGTGGTGGTGTTATATATCTCTAGGGATCAAGCACCTCTAATTATTGATTTCAAGTTCTGAAATACTGTGTATTTCTACAAGAAAATTACAATGAATTGTCAGCTTTGCTATAGTTGAGCTGGAAACCACCCTGCTGTATCAAGGTCAAGTCTTCTATCTAATCAGATATTAACATATTAATTCAGATTGTCTTGAAATCCATTGTCCCCCCAGGGACTGCAAGAAGGCTTAGCGACCCTTAATTATAGTTACAGAGAAAGTCATTAATGAGATTGTGCCCTTTGGCTCACTTACACAGAGCAAGAACAGAAGCAAAAACCCCCAAACCAACAACAAAGCAGCAATAAAACCAAAAACAACAACAACAAAAATGCCTCTGCGCCTGTGCAAACAATAAATTTGAACCCAACATTTACAATGTTTTATATCACTCTAATGAGGCAGTTGTCCCTCCCAAATTCTCTTTTGTTCTGGTTTTGGTTTGTTTGGGGTTTTTTTGAATAACAATAAAAGGATGTGACTTAAGGCAGCAGGGAAAAAGTCAGATTGTGGGGACCCCAGAGAAATGCTGGGAAGTAGGACAAGAAGCATACGGGGGCCAGAAATTTCTGCTGTATTGTAACAGAAATTAGGAGACCATTGTGTAACCTACAGACTAACAATGAATAGAAGAATTCATAGTGTTAAATATTTATTTCAGTGTAACAAAAAAATGGGATGAAAAATTCAACACTCTTTGTACTGCCACTAAAATAGGCTAAGTGTTTGAGTCTGGGGCTTACACAGATTGCTCCTGTTTAAAAGTACTCACAAGGTTTACACTAGCAACCAGATATACATCATATTATGTATATAAGTGGTTCTTTGATATATTTCCAAATTATTCTGCATAAATAGGTGATAAAAGGACAGAATTCAGCTTGTATATTAAGTTTGTTATTATCTAATTTCTAGCGGTAAGATTGTTATTAAATCTAATATGATGAAGAGGCAATTATGGCATGTTAACAAAGGCATATTTTATACTGCTTACATATATATTTATATGTATTTTTATATATATGCACAGACATCTGAGAATACACAAGGACACTTGTGTATGCACATATATATATGTACAAAAAGAATGCAGTGGGCCTAATTTAGAGGCTTAATGTGCATCATGACTCTGAAATATAATTGTTAATACAAAAAATGAAGTTCTGTTTAACAACCATACTTTTCTAAACTAAATGAGAGAGAAGAAGGCATCCCTGAAAACCCACCAAGACAGATCAAATCTACCTAAGCTGGACACCTCTTTCTCTAAGATGACTAGTGATAGTGGAAAGAAGGCCAACTGAATTACTGTAAAGACAGTAAGTGGATTTAAAGCCAGCCTGGAAGTGGGTCCCATTCTGGTTTTATCATATACATCAAGCCTCTTAATTTTTGTAATAGCAGTTGAATATTTCTGGTTCACATCCCAAAATCACATTAACTACAGAGATGGTGGCTTTATCCCAGGTAGTGTCCAAACTCCCATTAAAGTAAATGTAGGTCAGGTGTTCAATTCAGATTGTTCACACACATGTATCAAGTGTCCTCTGAAGGTATGACACAGGATTGGAAGGTAACCTATACCTTTCTGTAAGTGAACCTGAACCCCAATCAGGACAGTCAAAATTATCACAAACTGCACTAAATGTTGAGATTAATATTTGCCTTTCAATTTTAAGTAAATCTCACCCCTAGTATCATCTTAGGCATTTTATTTTATAAATGTCAGTATTTTTCACCCTTGTATTACAAAGAAGGCATATCTGCAATTACCCCTGCTTCACTTCAGCAGAGATCTGGTTTATTTTACCAGTGTAGTCATCAGTTATTTAACATTCTTTTGAGTTTTTGGTTTAGCAAGTTATTACAACTGGCTACGAAAAGATAATCGTTGAGTACAAATTCAATGGATTTTTTCAGTATTTTCTGCTTTGAATTTTTAATGTCCATATAAACCCATTTTTACTCATATAGTATCTCAACTAGTATTGTTTAGTGTATTTTAATATAATGAAAACCTGAAGAAAATAAGCATCCTGTTTAAACACCCAGCTGCTGTTGGCCAATGGGCACAGTACTGAGAGGGTAACACACTGCCAGCAGCTTCACACTTGGTTCTTTTTGATGGCTTCAGTTTTAATTGATGTTAAAGCTTGAGTTAAGCAGTTTTAACTTCTCTTGCCTAACAGCAATTGTTTCTGATGGGACAGCATGTTGCCTGTGACCATTAAGTGAGGCCACTGACTGATGAAGGCAGACCTTTTTTTTTTATTAGCAAAATGGAAAACTAAAACTATCAATAGGAAAACACAGAATGGTAAAAATCTGAGACAATTTTTTATGGAATATATAAAAAAAACAAATTGACTTTGAAGAACAAAGGAATTCATATAAATAATTTATCAAGAGGGTTTTCCTCATCAATGATAATTTTACTTTTGCTGGGACATATGTTCAAGCTGTTGTAAAGGTTTCACTCACCTTTGGTGGGCAATTCTCAGTGGCCTAGCCTCAAGAAAGGAAATAAAAATCCTTGATCTTACAGGATGCCTGAGGTGGATGATGGCCTAAGTATCCACTTTAGAACACAGGAGTTTTTGTGTGTACATTTGCTTACACAAACATGCCATAAGGAAGTACGTTACTATTGGTTAGATAACTACATAAGGAAAGAATAAAACTGAAGAACTCCTGAAAGAGACAGAGGGCAAGAATTTTGGATTTTGGTACCAAATATATTTTTTGTAAAGTTTGCATGCTATATACTAATACTGTAGATTTTAAATATGTCTCTACAGACCATCCAAAACTATTGATTTTCAGTGATTACAAAATATACAATAAATCAATTAGAAAAAGACACAATCAACTAGAATGAATAAGTACTAATTCTATCATGTTGGGGAAAATGGTATAGCGTGAGAATTTTATATAGATATGAGCGTATATAATTTTTCTCAATGTGTATCTTCATATAATGCACATATGCACTGGATCTAGCTAAAAATTCTGCTGAAGGACTAAAGAAGCTCTGAGACCTGAACACTCAAGAACGATCCTGAGTGTGTATTTGGAATTGAAGTAAAATATACTTCTGAATGATGATCGTGCCTTTTCCTTGTCCTTGTAAAGTTTTTATAAACTGCAATAGGAACTATGTTTATCTAACCAGGAGTAGGGTTTCTTTCTACACTTAAAATAGTCATTCTAACACCTCATAAATGTTTGAACAAATGAGTTCTGAGAGGAGCAGGAAAAGTAGGCATCTAAGGCAACTGAACTACTCAACCTTCTTCTAGGATTGGTATCTTCATGATCATGTTCTGAGCTTTAATGTTAATGCACAACAAACCAAAATCCTCTTACACAGTAAAACTGAAAATGTTATTTCAAAAGAAAGTAGAGAAGAATATCAAGTACTTTAAATGTTACAGGGCTTGCTCATGAGTCTTGAATAGCAACAGATCAGATTATGTAAAACAACCCTGACTGTTTTTCTAATTTTAAGAAGTTGATAGAATAATGCTTCAGTAGTTTTTTCTTTTCTTTCTAATTAAAAAACCAAACAGAAATACTACCAAGATTAAAATGCATAGAGAGCTCAAGAGAAATTTAATTTAAAACAACTTTACAGGAGGGACATAAAAGTAGTTTATTGTCTCAGCTTAAATAAAAATGTATGCAATGAAGAATATTAGCAAAAATAGGAGAAAAGGAAACTACATCTACAAGAAATGGATGTATGCCTTGCTGTGTATCTTTCAGAAGCTAGGGAAGTGCATACGGTTGGGGAATGTGAGAAGAATGACAACAAACTCCTTCCTGATTTTGAGAACCCTCACAATGACATCCAGAAAAAATCCCTGCAAATAGGTCTTTATGCTTTCTCTTCTCGTGTTTAAGTATAAACCTATTTTTCCACAGAAGATAATCTCAGCAAAGTTTTCCACTTCCTAAAGTATATACTGGACATGCATGACAAGGAGACATTTTGTGGGTGATTTTGAACAAACATTAGGAAAAAAACATGTCAGATGAGCACCAGAAAAAGGCATAGATATACTGTTAAGCTAAGGTGTAGATATACCTTTAGAGACTGAATAAATGAATGAGCTGAGCTACCATGCAAATGTTTCTTCAGGTGGTCTATTTCTCTACAGAAAATGAATCAACACGTAATACGGAAAAATTTTCCATACAATATTTTCCTTTTTGTTGAGTACTAATTAAAAACAGGAATAATCTAAGATATGGTCTACACCCTATAGGGTGGTGGAAAATTTTTTTAACTTAATAAAATCTTCTAAACAAGGATGGTAGAAGAATTAAAATGCTGGTGAGCAATCTTTTAGTGTGGGTTTTTTTTCAGATAGGGCATCACATCAAAACCTAGAACTCTACACAATATATATTCAAATTCCAACACAATTTTTCTCTGAAATATTTTCCAGTTCACAAATGAACCTTTGGTTAGAAAAAGGTGGGCAACAAGAGCTAACCTAACCCATCACTAACCCAAGGGTGTTAAGTATGACTCACCTGGAAAACTAGAGACCCAAGTTTGTCTTCCTGATCTGTCTGATTTCAAACCGTAACTCTGAACCTGCATCTTTTATATTCAAGGTGAGTGCCATTACCGGTAAACTGTAACATTAGTCTCTTTCTCTGACCTAATGAATTTTCATTAATATAAACAAAGTAGAACAGTCTTAGTAAGAATGAATGAAAGAGAGAGCAATTGTGGTTATTCATATGTATCATACTGATTACAGGGGACAGAAATTCAAAATGAAAACTGACATTCACTCATTCTGCCAAAAGGGAATCACAAAAAAGATGCTAAATACAAATAGGCAAACAAGAATGGTAAATACTGGTAAAATTACATGTTTTAAAGACTGTGGATGTCTGTAAGAATGGTTTATTTCTGTAATAGCTTGAGTAGATAGAATTAGTAATTTCCAGCAAATGGATTCTTCTGTAGTCCTTATGATCCCTCCCACGCCCTTCCTGTTAATTTAAATGCTGCTTCTGCTACTGTCAGCTCATCACAGATGCAAGATCAGGCCTTAAGAGAGCCAGGCAAACTGGATACCTCTTTTCCAGGATGCATGCTACAGCCAGTCATTTGTCTTACATCATTTATTTACAAAAGCAAAATTACAGTCTTTGTAATTCTTACAAATGTAACTTCTTGTGCCAACCAGGGTAAGAATCCATAGTGCTTTACAAGATGCTCTTGCATGTCTCTGTTTCTGTTTTGGATGTCTGAATCTAAATTGGTTTCATTACTGTTAAGATTGATTTAAACTTTCTTCAAAAGCTACCATATCCACCTGAAAGAGGAACAACTGTGATGCATGCATAACAGTTATGATGAAGAACTACCAAAATTAAAAACTAGTGGCATAAGTAAAAGTTTCAATGCTTCCCATTGCTAAAAGTTGTAAAATTAAAAAAAAAAAAAAAAAAGTTAAAAGAAAAAGGAAAAAAAGTATTCCATTTAGATTTGGGGTTGTTAATGAAATGTCTACTCATTTCTATAGATACTTCAAAGTATTGAGGATGAGAAAACCACTTCAGTGAAGAACTTTCAATTTATACTTTCAAAGCACACTCACACACTGATGGCATAACCTGGAAAGAAAGAAATATTCTTAATGTTTATTTCTGAAAAGTATATTGAAGTGGATAATTTTTTGGTTTGAAAATCAGTATTTGACTATAAAAGCTCCTACATTCTATTACTTCACATCTCAGCTGAAGGTCTGCTCCTTTTTTGTGTTAGTTCCCAGCATTTATAAGCACAATCTTGCTGTTATTGCCCTCAGCTGCAAAAAAAAAAAAAATAGGGGCTTTCCACTGCAATGTCATATTCATATTCACTTAGCAATACTCATTACCCCTCACTTGTAACCTTAATGGTTTTATATGTTAAATCTACAATTGTATTATTTGATGTAACAATATGTAACCATTAATGCAGCTCTGTTGTAAGGTTCAACCAAAGAAAACACATGAGCTAAAAGTGGAGAATAAGGACTGTAAAGTGTTCTATGCTAGATGTCAGTTTTCAAGTCAGAATACTTTAGACATCTTTTGCATCACGGCAAATGAGTTTTAAGTAGGTCAGATGGGTTCTCAGTATAAGGGAGTCTGTCTCTGTGTAATGTGGTTCAACTGGCTGTAAAGGGGGGGAGGATTCATTGTGCACTGCACATTGCTTCCAAATACAGCCTTGAATTTTTTGCATGAAAACTACTGTACAAAGAAGTTATTTAAAGACTTAATAATAATGATAACATATGTTTTTCTGCACTGTCTTACATCAATTTCTCCATAATAAAGAATAACCATTCTGCTTATCACAACGCTGTATCTTTATGAATTCATTACCCATCATTATAAACACGTAAAATAAATACTTAAGATCATATGAAAAATGCAATAAGGAGCATTTTCTTGATGTCTAGATATCTAGATATCTATTTTCTTGATCCTTAGAATGCATGAGTGTATATGTATATATATATACACACTGTGTGTATGAAAGAGACACAAACGGTTCAATGTCCACGTGGAGACCAGTAACGAGTGGTGTCCTCCAGGGATTGGTGTTGGGACCTGTGTTGTTTAACATCTTTGTGGGTGACATGGACAATGGAATTGAGTGCACCTTCAGCAAGTTTGCCGACGACACCAAGCTGTGTGGCTCGGTTGATACGCTGGAGGGAAGGGATGCCATCCAGAGGGACCTGGACATGCTTGTGAGGTGGGCTGATGCCAACCTTGTGAAGTTTAATCAAGACAAGTGCAAGATTCTACACCTGGGTTAGGGCAACCCCAGGCACAGCTACAGGCTGGGTGGAGAAGAGATTCAAAGCAGCCCTGCAGAGAAGGACTTGGGGGTGGTGATTGATGAGAAACTCGACATGAGCAGGCTTCAGTGTGTGCTTGCAGCCCAGAAAGCCAACTGTGTCCTGGGCTGCATCAAAAGAAGAATGACCAGCAGGTCAAAGGAGGTGATCCTGCCCCTCTACTCTGCTCTTGTGAGACCTCACTTGGAGTATTGTGTCCAGTTCTGGTGTCCTCAACGTAAAAAGGACATGGAGCTGTTGGAGCAAGGCCAGAGGAGGGCCACGAGGATGATAAGAGGACTGGAGCACCTCCCTTATGCAGACAGGCTGAGAAAGTTGGGGCTGTTCAGCCTGGAGAAGAGAAGGCTGCATGGAGACCTCATGGCAGGCCTTCCGGATCTGGAAGGGGGCCTC
>NW_009916108.1:36913-37955 GCF_000696875.1 Nestor notabilis
AGTGTGTGGTGTCCCTGGTCATGGCAGGGGGGTTGGAACTAGATGATCTTTAGGTCCTTTCCAACCCTAACTATTCTGTGATTCTATGATTCTATAAACAAAGAGATAATCCGGTATGTGGGGTAATCAGTTCTTGTGTTTACACATGCCTGAACAGCAACATATTTTCTAAGCTAATTGGCAGTGTGTGGTGCATTTCAAGGGCAAGAATGAACATTATTAATAAGATGAGAATAGACATAGATATTTCAAGAGTATAAAGTTATTTAGTTAAACAGATGTTTGCTATTAACATTACCCACAGTATAAAGGTATTAGTAAAATAGATAATGCAATGTTTTCTTTTCTGAGTAAGCATTGTTTCAGTGGCACTAAATATTTAAACTAATAATACTTTTTTTTTTAATAGAATTTTCTCAAGGGATGTGAGACAAATCTCAGGGGAATGTGATGGACTACATGCCCAGCTGGGAAGGAGAGGTGGATAACATCTTTGTGGGTAATTTCACACAGAATTAGATGTCTAAAGAAGGAAAAAATTCCTCTGGGGATAGCTATCCACAACTGCACAATTACTGTGTTTGTCTTTTAATTGTTTTTGCTTGATAACTGGTTGTGTCTCAAATGGCTGTGGTCTTCATATTGAAAATTCTAACTCAAGAAGGGGACTCAAAGTTTCTCTGGCCTAGGGCTTTATCTCCAAAAGTGATATCCATTGCCTAGACAGATGAACATATAGCAAGCATACTGTGATACTCCTCTTGTAAGTTTTTCAACTACCTATCAATCAAATATCTAAGCAATTCTTAAGCCACTGTAGGTATGCAGACAGTTGCAGTCTTTCAGGACATCTTGTACTTTTCAGCCCCTTAAATTTTTTTAATCACAAATCACAATGAGTTTGTAGTTTATAAAAATCATAAGGTTTTTGCTTAAGGTTAATACATTAATTCTTCTTATGCTGCAGAAAATGCTTATAATGCTTTTAATTCAGAGAATGCTCAATGTCACTGCAAATAGAATCATAGAATGGTTTGGGTTG
>NW_009916109.1:0-24301 GCF_000696875.1 Nestor notabilis
CCAACCCTAACTATTCTATGATTCTACGTAAAGGCCTGACTTGCTTCAAAATAAAGATGCAGGATAATTGTGAATTTCGTGACATTCCATTCACTTGTGTTTTTCGTATTTCATGATGGGAAAAGAGGAACTTTGTTTCCTGATTTGAAGCAGAAATAAATTGTGAAATATCAGCAAATTTAATATCAATTCAAATCACTTTCAATTATCTTTTATTCCAAGCTTCTAAGTTTTAATTTCTCTATGGAAAGCCTCCATGAATGTAGAAACTTTGCTGTAAAAAAGTTTTCAGAACTCAAATTTGGTGAACATAAAGCAGAGTGTTTCAGGGCCGATCTCTTTGTCCTTCACGCTACCCCCAGCACCCCAATGGATCACTATTATCTATTGAAATTTACTTCAGCAAATAGTGCATATATTTCTGCAAAAATAAGTACCTTTCTGTGATTTAGAGGTCAATTTATGGTGCTTTCTCTGAGCTCAGAAAATGAAGGAAAATAAAGACATGTTCCAATATTTTTTCTGTTCTTCCTTGAATAAAAGAAAATATAGTATATCTTATTTGTATCAGGGGATTGTTTATATAACAGCACTCTAGGATGTTTTTCCTACAGAGTTAAAAGTAATGATGTTTAGTTTTGAATTTTATTTGAGCAAACTACATAGTTCACAAAACAAACTCATGAAAGAAATGCATAGGTAAATTAAGAGATTACTAATTTAGCCTATTTTTATTATTTAATCACTTTTTTCTAATG
Organism: Nestor notabilis; assembly: GCF_000696875.1. Taxonomy (NCBI): domain Eukaryota; kingdom Metazoa; phylum Chordata; class Aves; order Psittaciformes; family Psittacidae; genus Nestor; species Nestor notabilis. The sequence continues at coordinate 759 of NW_009916109.1, forward strand.
AGGAAACTTACCTTTTCTCTTTGCAACAATTCACTGAAATTATTCTGATGATTTTCAACTCAGAGCTTTGAAAAAGGAAGGGTGTTGAGCTAAAGGGAGCTTGTATGTAGTGTGCATGTGTCACTAAATGTAATTATCATGATATACAGTATTTCCACACAGACTTTCAGTTTTTGAGCTGGTTGAACTGAGAAAAAAATGAAGTTGGGAAGTACTATAGTCAGCTGCTTTATTTCACTGCCAGCTTTAGTAAGTTAGTCGGTTCATGAAGTTTATGGGCACTTTTCCTTACTTATTCAATTATGGTTACCCAACAGGCCAACATATGCAATTTAACGGTGTAATTTGCAGAAGTTACAAAGAGAAGGATCCCTGCTGGAAATCTGAAGAGGGAGTGCACCTATTTTCTGCTTCTATTTCTTCATCTAATGGCTTCTCAGATGATACAGAGTAGAAAACAAACACAATGCTGATGATGCATAACTTACACCAACTGCTTGTGAATTGAAAGCAGATGTGGATAGTGGGAGGCTGGGCATCTCTAAATACAATACAAGTAACTGGAAAAAAAGCAAAGTCTACCCGCAGTGCTTAAGAGTATCTCACAGTTAATATCTGTCTCCTTTTAATCAGGCAGTCAGAATGACAGTCACCATGAAACAAAAAGAAAATGATATCAAACATATAATGTAATGAAATACAAAATATAAATATAACATGAAAAATAAAGCAGTAGCATCACTGTGATCATGTATATTGCTATGTGCTTCTTCAGCTTCACAGTAAAAACATCAGTAGTATTCAAACCTGGACACACGTCAAGTAACAGTGCTATTGCACTGCAACAAATCCACTATCTTGTACAGAAAAAATCTTTGATAAAGAAGGAGCACATGATACACACACACATTACTTTTAAATATACTCTTGAATTAATACTTCAATGCTCTGGAAAAGGCAAAACCAACCAGATTTCACTCCACTAACACAAATTTCTGAGTCAGTATACTACACATTTCCTACATTTTCATTGCAAGTTTTCTCCATTTTCAACTATTCTTTATCATAGTACTCTAATTAAGTGTAATTCTTCACCTTCCCAAATATTGCATTTCTCTTTTATAGACCCTTTCACAAATAAACTTTATTTACTGGCCTTTGGGTTTCTATCATAGCAAAACTTGTTCTAAAAGCAAGATACTCAAATATATTCATAGCTTTTATCTCACCAATTCTTTTTGGTATCTAAACAAAATAATCTCTTTCCTACCCTCAGTTTACTAGACTTCTTTATTAAAGATCAATGCTGAATACCCTTAATTAATGTCTAAGCTTTCCTGGTGTTTTCAGGCTGTAACTGATTCAGGTTTGTATTCAGTATACTGCAGTGAAGGTTATTGGTCTTCTGAGACTATTTTACTAGAGCCACATTAAATCACTTTCTGCATACTGTGATAACATTTAACTTCCTCTACTTACATTATTTTTCCAGTTTTCAATATGTTTTTGGATATACTACTAACAGTAGCTCTTTTTTTTTTTTTTCCCTGCTCACTTCAGATTAAAACTCCACTTGGCTTGGGCATTTTGGCAGCTATCAGAGGGTGAGACCATTCATCCTGGTTTGATCTTCATTTCAACTCCATGTTTTTTCTTTCTTCGTGTGAAATTTATGCCTTTTCCTGGAATATGGAACTTTCAGTCCATTCCTTATACTCCAGTTAAAAATTTATATGACATTTTTGTGTCAGTTGATTCACATTTCAATAAATTACTAACTTCATTTTTTAGATGCCATATAACTTCAACCAGTAACTTATGCCCCTTAAAAAGACTAGGGGACAAAAATTTACTTGCTTCTATTAATATTCAGAATAATTTTCTTTGTACACATTATCTCTAGTGGTTTTCTTAGCTATCATTATTATAGTTACATTTGCACTACGATTTTTCTACTCCACTTAACAGGCTTTATATCTTTCCCCTCTTTCCCACACTCACTAGCTTTTCCTTAAACTTTGAAGAAAATTCTGGAATCTCATTAATATGCCTAGAAAAAACTGCCACAGACTTCAAGGAACACAGAATAAGACCCAAAAAGTTCTTGTACAATTCTTGAAATGTTGGGATTTGTATAAACTCTTGAAATCAATCTTGCCCACTCACTGTTATTCAGTGGCATCTTTGGTGGGGACTTAAGTTGAAGAATGATCACTCATGAGTTTTCAATATTACTTAAAATCACCAACTATTTTGTACACAGGAAAAAAAAAGTATTTTTGAAACTAAGTAACTAAGATAAGAAAAGATCGAAGAGAAAATGCATAAGAAGTTCTTGAAATACACAAGGAGAAATATGTTTGAGGGCAGCTTGTTGTCTTTCAGGATTAAAGAACCTGGTAGAAATATATCTGGTTTTCAGTCTTCTTTGCACTATATTTAGACTACTAATGGAATATAAGATAATATATTGACAGTTTTGTAATTTCCGTGGTGAAAGACAAGTAATTAATCTTTACAATGTAGAAGTAAAGAATTGCAGATCTTCCTGAACAGATAAACTATATTTTAAGTGTGACTGCAGCCCAGATTATGTTTAAGTGTGTCTCCAAACTCATCACAAAATAGTGTGGAATTTTGAGGCATATGGGATATCATATCCATGACAGATCTTAACACCCTGGATCTACATCTATGGGTCTGTATTCAACCATTTGCATAGCCATAGGTATTTCTACATAGTTCATTTCTATGGATGCCAGAAAAATTCCATTTCCCAAAAAAAGTCAGCAATCAGTCACACTAACATATGCTGCCTGGCTTCAAGGACTCACTGACCACAGACAATCATACAAAGAGGGAATAGGCTGGATGAATAGTCACAATGCCCTCTGCATCAAGGGGATTTATCCCTGATTCAGCATATTAAACCAGGTATCAGAACTACTGAGCACGGGATGACCCACAGTATGTCTGAAACCAGGAAAGTTATTACCTTTATCTTTAATGCCATTTCATTCATTTATTTGAATAAAAATCACAAGAAAACATTAAGACAGAGTTGCATCAAAACTTCATATAATTTCTATTTCCCCTACGCATACAGATTTATAAATAGTGATATATATATATATATTCAACAGAAGAATACAGGGTACAAGGCTCAGGATCTCTTGGTCTAAGAAGGATATCCCCTCTTTTGGTTTGTTATGCCTCTGCAAAGCTGTCTTGATGGTTCACACCAGACTGTATCTTGTAATCTGTGCTAGACGATAGTTTAAAGAAGGCCTGTATTTAGAAAACCGGATTTTTTTTAAAATTAATGAAGTAACAATAATTTAAAATAAAACCTTAATAGATGTACAGGACACAGCAAAAACAATTTACCAGAGCATACAGAACATGTAAGAGATTATTTAGAAAAAAATATCATGCATGTAGTTAGCAAGTGAACTTAAGAGTTCTAGTTACTTTATCCTCTAAGATCTTAGGACCGGTATATATCATTATTGCATTCTTTGTATGCATAGCCCACAAATCACATTCTTTCTCTTTCTTTTCCATTTGGTTTCTCAAATTTTAGCAAATTAGTCATTGGGTCAATCTACTCAGATGCAGAAGGAGCAGATGCTGTCAGAAGTAGTTTAGCACTTCAACAGACTGCTTCAGTTTGTATAGCTAGTGGCTTTTGCTAGTCTAGTAGTCTGATTTCCTTAAAGCTTTGGCAGCAAACATGTTCTACTTCATACTTTCGTCTTTTCAATGAAGTGTAATATGCTCCAATGAGTTTAGGCTTGACTGTCATAGTAATCATCTCAAATAAAAGGCTTTTAATATATGAAATAAGTACAACCAGTCATTTAAATAAACAGCACTGGAGATGTTTTCATGCATCATTGCTTTTAAAAAAAATGCTACAATTGGTCTGCGGTTTGTTTGAGATTCCTTATGAGTATTTTTTCAGATAATGAGCTATCTGTGACATACAGATTTTTCTCTGTTGATCAAGGTCCTTCTCCTCCTTACTTGTCTTCCACATAAAGTATTGCTTTTCATCCCTTCTCAGCGAGGTAGGATGTCCTCATGTCCTAGAGCACAGGAGGGATGACTTACAGGATAAGCAGTTGCCTCTTGCCCCTTTCCAAGTGTAGTACCCCAAAATACATCCCTCCACATGTATACGTGACTTTGTTTCACTTCTTTTCAGTTTGTCCTTCTTTATCCTACAGAGTGCAGGAAGGACTTGTTAATTTTTATTAAGTGCTGTGATAGTTCAGCTAGATGAGGTGAGAGACTGATCTGAAAGCAGACTCCACTGTCCATTGTCTTAAAGATTGGTATGAGAAGCTGAGATGGGATTCCACGGACCATTCTCTCAGAGATTGGTGGGAGGAGTTAAGACTCTTCTTCCCATTATCTCTAGAACTGGTGTGAGGAATTGCTGTCCATTATCCCAATAGTTGCTGCAGACGTGTGCAGTCAAAGATCTGGCTGCGAGACCAGCAAAAGTGGTCCACCACGAATGTGTAATTGGTGACATTAAGAACAGAAGTATACCCCCCAACTCATTATAAAAGGGGGAAAAAGGCATGAAGGCAACTCCATCAGGATAACTCCAAAGGCTCACCTTCAAGAACACAACTCCAGAATGACACCTCCAGCTGTCCTTCACCAGGTGTCCTCCAGGTGTCCTTCACCTCCACCTCCCAGGAGGACACCTACCTCCGAAAACTACTATGGACTCTTAGGGATGCTCTACTCTGATACTGACTACGAACCCTGAAGGACTCCCACCACCTCCAATACCAGCTACGGACCCTGAAGGACTCCCACCGCTTCCAATGGGGACTACGGATCCCCAGGACACCACTGGATCCACGGTGGTGACTTTCTCTCTGCACCCCAAATTCTTACTTCATTTCACTACTCCCTTTATTACAATAATTTCCCTTTTTTATAATAATTGTCTTTTCGTAATAAACCAACTGATCAATTACAGCACTTGACCTCATTTGTGTCTTAATTTCACTCTTGGGGTCATGAATGAAACAGGGTCCGACACTGGAGTTTGCTCCCATTGGACCCTGACAATGAGCCAACACATCTGCCTAGTACTGTGTCTTGTAACTTGAATCTTTGTGTGATACTTCTTTGCTCAGAGTAGACATGACATGCATCCTTACGACACATCAGAGAAGGCACTTAGATATCTAATCCTCATCAGTCTCATTAAGATTTATGGCTTAGGGCCCCAACTGCAGGCAGACGTTTCCAAGCCCTGATCCTGCAACAAGAAGGTTAAGAATTTATCCTGTAGTGAATTAACTGAGGGTTGAATTGGATACAAAATATGACTGTAATAATTAATAGGAAAACATATTACAGGCTTACGTAACATATTTATGCAAGGTGTCAGAAAATGGAATATTTACACCTACTCTTCTTAATTCAAATATTCAAAATAATAAATTTTTCAGCATTTTTCTCAGAGTTATTGCATAACATGGATACATTAATTACTTTGTAAGTTCAGAGTAATTAACAGTAGAAAGTTTTGCTCATGTTATGAAAACGAGTTAATCAAAATGGCACTATTTAAATAAGGGGGAAATACTGTGCAGAACAGAAGTGCTCATCACTTGCGAAATGAGATTTTTTAGTTTGAAAAGTTCTTCAGGATTTATTTAAGTTATAAATTGCATCAAGCTTGAGGTTATTTTTCTGCTCTTCCATCTAATTAAGCTTTATCTTTCTGCAAACTGCTTCTCAATACCTTTTTTGTACTGAAAGAAAGCCCTCCAGAAATCAAAGAAGCTTATCTATCTGCATCACTGTGGCTTATGCACTTATCTTCATCTTACAGAAATGTGTAACGTGCTCCCTGTCCCATTGGTGCCCCTCTGAGTGACAACTGGATGTTTGTATTTCCAGTCCATAACTGATGGATTAAATGTATCTAAAACTTCTGCTGTCTCTAGTATCTGAGATGTGTAAAATAATACATGTGTGACCATATCAACTTACATCAATGTTAATTACTGACACTGTCATACACTATCAATTTATATTCACAAGTACTGATAACACTAATGAGCTTGATTTCCTACAGTCTTTCAGCTAGAACTGAATTCAAAATGCCCTATTGAATATTTACAGTCTATGTAATGAAGTCAATATAAGTTACATAAATTCACTCTTTGTTAGATTTTGCTTAATATATCCTATCAAGAATGAAGTTAACATGTATATGCACGCTGTTGATTTACAACTGGATGATGCATGTGGTCAGCCTGACTTTGTTCTATGACATTATGTGTAAGGCCCACCTTTGAAGTAGCCATCTTGAAAATAAATCTTTTATATACTGCGTGAGATTAAAATCTCCTAGAAGTTAATATATTGTAAAATATTTATTTAAACTTAATCCCATGAAGTGAACTGTGATGTATCTATCTAAATCTGAATTTCAGAGAAAGCAAAGGAACAGAAGTATTGTTACTTTGCTTTTGCAAATGAAATTGTGGTCACACAAAGACAATTGAATTTCATTTTTTAATAGAGGATTGTTTTTACCCTTTTTTTTGTTTTGTTTTGTTTACAATACGAACAGGAGAATTTGACAGAGCATGCGATGGTTGATATTGGGTTGGGAATGGTTGATGTGGGACAGGGAAATTTTTAGAAAGATTTCTCTGTCCCAGATATTACTGCTGAGAAGCTGTTAAAAGGTAAACTTTTCAAAACCATAAATAGTTAACAGTTTATTTTGTATGTTAGGCATAATTGAGATAGCTGAATAACAATACATATTACAATTCAGTGAGAACATCTTTTATAAACCTTATAAATAATGTAAGAACTAATATTGCAGTTTTAAAGGAGAGTGGATTTTTGACTGGCAGAGGTCCTGAAGGCAGTATGTGTGGGTATGCAGTGAATTAAAAACTGTTGGAAAAAAATATATTAATAAATAATGTCTTCAGAAAGACTTGTTTATTTTAAAAATATCTTTTTTTTTTTTTCAGCATTCTGCTATTAAGATGGTAGACTGAGGTGACTTGAAAGATTTTTCAAACAAAGTATATTCATTTGGCACAAAAAAACCTGTATACATAAAGCTTTACACCTACTTGAAGCCTATAATAATGTTCTCTCAGAGACCTGCATGAAATAACATTCTAAGGAACAACTTATAGCAAACTAGACCTTTTAGTTTTCTCCTCCTCCCCACCTGCCCCATATATTAATGTCTACAAATGAAAAAATCAAGTTGTATGAGAAAATAATTTTGGTTTCCATTTTCTGCTTCTAAAAAGCTGCGGTTCCATTGCCATGAGTCCATAGGTAATTCTCAATTAATCATTTCACAGTATGATATTAATTTTAAATGAGAACAGCTGGGTAGCATTCTGTTCCTTGGAAAGCTGGGAAATATGCTGGGTTTTTTTCATAATTTCTATGGGATTTGAAAGGTTTTGCTGGATTTGTTGTTGTTTGGGGTTTCTTTTGGGGTGGGTGTGTGGGTGTTTTAATTACTGTTGACATGCATGCCACCACTGATAATAATGCCATAATTTACATGATGGCGCCTAGCCTAGTAACATTTTGAAACAAAGTTCCCTGATGAATCTTGCCTGAATCTGTATGGTAACAATCCAGAAACACCTGCATGTGTTCCAGAGCGTGAATGTGGTTTTCTTAGGTAGAATGGTGACTGCTGCACACATTCCTGTAATCCATTTATGTTAATTATGAGCAGCAAATATTCGACACCTTTTCTTTTAAAGTTTTGAGGTTGTTTTTTTTTTGTTGGTGGTTGATTGGGGTTTTTTACATTGAGGAGTCATGTGGGAATAACTATGTAAAAATGCTATTATATATTTTATTATTTTATTTGCTGTGCAATTTTATTTTTTATGAAAACTTCAGAGGAAATTAAGTTATTCTTTTAAGAAGGGTTTGTTGATTTCTTTATACAACAGAAATCCTCATGCATATGGAAAATAATTGTAAACATATTCTTAGAATAAGACCGACAGTACATGAATTTATATCAATCTGAATGTAAGATTAGTTCAAAAGGAATAACAGATGCTGCACTTCAAGGTATCATTATGAATTATTTTAAACAATGAGATGTTATACAAATTTATTTGAATTGACAAAGAATTAAAGTATGTTTTTCTTTTAATATTGAGTATTTGGTATAATTTCATGTGTTAGAGGAGATGTACAAAATAGATCAGAAATTTTAATACCCTTTCATCTCAGATTCCTTAATCTAAGATTCTTTTGCCTATCTTATCAGGGTCTCACATCCAGCTAGAAATATATACACATAACACTACATATGAAAAATGCTTGGTCTCTTAGAGTTTCATAGGAGATAGCTGGTAAGCAGGAGCAAATCAAAGTGAACTAATTGTTGATTTAGAAATCAAAAACTAAGCACTGGGTATTGCATACTGAAAAAGGAAAATGGAATATAATTATAGGTACTGAAAAATCCAAATTCTTACTACTTAACTCAACTAGTGCTGATAAGATTTAAGGCTTTTTCACCATTATTTTTAATCCTGTACCAGCTAGTACTCTTATTCCACAAAAAGTTGAGTAGACATGAATTATACAGTTCCTGCCTCTTTCTCTTAAAAATGCTGTGTCACTGAATTGGATGTGGTAATGTTCTGATTAAAAACCTGCATAAAATGCTAATCCTGACACATCTTTAATATATCTGATCTCTTTCCAGGTAATAAATTGTACTGTTTTATATTCTTTGAGCCATAGAGAAACCAACATAATTAGAAATACAGTTCTCTATGCTTTGACTTCCAAAATGCAGTACCTTTTCCTCTATGTAATGAGAGCTCTATATTTTGTAAAGTAAAGGTGTGAGACTTTGTTCTCTTTTTACCCATAATTCCAGGCTCTATATTCCTTCTCTGTCAGATTCATATGAAAGAGACAAATTGTGTTTTCCCACTCACAAGTACCTAACTTTTTCTTTCCTGACTTGCAACCTGCAACTGTATTGCCCACACCAAATATTACACAGGTGTCACATAGTTTTTCTAAAGTGATTTACAAGTGCCTTCTGTTAAAGTTCTAGGTTTCAGGTAGAGACAGAGAGAGTCCTTAAATCTTCTTTGGAGGCAATCTGTGCCTTTCTGAAAGAGAAGAATTATTCATCATTCTTATTTGCCAGTCAAACCACTCCAAAATGCTGATCACAGCATAGCAGTAGTAGTTCCCCACAGGACTATGAGCTGTGGTACTGAAGGAAGATTGCTGCTGCAAAGAAGCAATTTTCTGTTAGAATAACTGCATTTCTTGGAGCTATTTTTTCAATTGCAAATATACTGGGACAGATTTTATTTTAAATGGTTTCTGCACATTCACACACACTAACAGGAAATAATGTTTTCATGATAGCAGAGATTTCGATTTTCACTGTAGCTGAAGTGGGAAACAGTTTTCAAGTGACATTAAGATTTGAAATTTTCCCATGTTGTTTTAGATAGTTAAAAAAAATTATTTATTTTTTTTTTTAGAAACAAAAGATAAAAAGTTCAGAATTACAAGTATCAAATTGATAAGTGTGTCACAAGAATGTGAGAGGCCCAGATTTGTACATTGGAAGCAAGTGGAGGTGGAAGGTACCTCCTGAGGTTGTTTAATTCTTTTACTCTAAACAAGGTTCTACTATACCTTACAGTTAAACTGTTGGACAAAAATTTGTCTTAATTTTTTATAACGTAGTGATGCCTCTGTAAACTTTTTAAACTGCTTAAATAGTGTCATCATTAGCCACCTTTTCTTAATTTTCTTTTTCTTTTTTCTTTCACACCCCTCCAGCTCCACCTCCCAAAATGGACCAAAATAGGTGATTTTTCTGTTGGTTACATTTCTTGTTCTATTGATGTCAGGAATAATTTTTTCCATTTCCTTTGCAAATTCTTATGCATTTGGTTATTATGTTTTTCCCTGAACTGTGTAGCGATGAATCTTTCTGTCTTTTCTCTGTCTCATATTTTCTAGACTTGTAATTACTCTTGAGGCACTTTCATACTGTTCCTCATATTTTATACCTATACTTCGTTTTTCTTGGCCCAGGGAAGGGACCTGAATGTGCCTTCAGGCAAACACTGGTATTATGACCATTCTGAGACAGGTCTTTTTAATCTCTCTTAGTCTTTCTTAGTCTGAGGAAATGAATAATCAATGAAAAAACTGTTGAATATGACTTCTTAGGTCTCAGGCTGAATACCCAGAAATACACACAAGAGCAATTAAGAACATTTTCCTCCAAGTTTCTTAAAGACTGGTGTATTAACTGTCACTCATATCTGCCATTCCTAGTGTTTAAACAGGGAGGCAGAGAATGGCATGATTTACTATTTTGGAGTAATGATTAATCTCAAAGACACTTAAATCTCTTCCAGTCAGCAAGGAGTGCCATTTCTTGAGGTAAAGATGAATACATTGCATGATACATGATGTACAAGAAGGTATAATGCCTGTAACTGGAATTATACCTTGTAAGATGCTCAGACAGTATATTTCCCCATTATCACCTTTGCTTCTCCCAGAAAGAAAAATCTTCAGCATCCTTTATTACCACTACAGATAGATAGATACATAAATATCTTCAATATTAAATTAACTAGTACATAAGTATTTCAATGTTTACACTCATTTTGTTAGTTTGTTACGAATTTGTATCAAGTCAAATTATAAATGGAATTTATATAATAATTTTTGCACAATTGTTCTTTATTAGTACTTTTATGGGCTTTCTGCAGCCATCAATAGACTAGATTTTGATGACTACCTTAAGTGATGGAACATTACAGAAATATGAGTGACAACCCATCTCTGTGATTCATTTGATCTACCTTAATATGTTCTGAGAGTCTAGCATTTCTTGTTACTGTCTTACACTATCTGCTAGCTGCCACTCTTTGGGTCCTTCAGGAAAAATGCTAGAGAAAGAGATTGAATATCTAGTAGTGTTTCTATGGTATTTTATTGAGAAGCAAAAAAAAAGATTATTATTACAGACTGAATCTACACTGAAGTAAGGGTACTTTACATTTAATATCTGGCCAATAAGGTCTGATATTATCACAGTTCTTTTGCAATTCTTACAGTAATGACTACAAAATTAAGTCACTTGGTGTCTTGAAGAAATTGGTTTTCAGAGGTAGAAAACTTCATCATATTCTGTAAGTATATAGAAAACTCACATCCTGCATTTTCTTTCACTAAGAAATAAATCTAAAAAAATATTTTTCAGGAGAGAATAAAAAAAGAAAATTATTGTTTTTCATTATTTTCAGGTGTTCACTTTGCTTAGAGTACATAGGCACTTCTAAAACCAGGCATATGAATCATATCATAGCAAAACCACCTAAAACAAAAGTATCATGGGAACATTGAAGCAGTTGCAATCCATCCATAGACTACACTCCAGAAAGTCCACTCAGTCTGAAAAACAATAGTTCCAATTCTGGTTTTAGTATAGTTTGAGGAAAAAAATATTTCCATTTTGTAAAAAAAAAGACTTTTTCTCTATTGCACTTACCTTGTCCTGCACATACACACATGTAAGCATACACATACAAGCAACAGAATGCTAGTGAATACATTCAAAATTATATTGTAACAGCCAAAGATTTAATATAGGGAGTGTATTACCCTCTGTAGAGCTTTCGGAATGTAAGGTATAGAACAAAAATGAAAAAAAAATTATTGTATATGGATATTATTAGGTATTGGTAATCCAGTGTGTGTCTCAAGGGCAGAGATGAAGTAAAGAAATGCAGAAAGCTAGAGAGGAGTTGTTCTAAAAAGACAGCACTGATGAGTTAATGGAGCTTTTAAAAATATGGGGTTTTATTTCCTGCTTTCTTTCTAGTATTTATACTGGGAGGACTTTGAAACAAAAATTATATATAGGGCAAAGACAGAAGAATGTAAGTTTTTCTCAAAATGTAGGGCAATTCAGTAAGTTGATTACCTTTACTTGATTGCATGTTTGCAGTCAGCCGGTCATACACTTCTGACAAAGCAAAATATTTCTAAATAGTCTATACAAGTAAGGAATTACTACACAATAATATATAGTAACTGTCCCTGTTATTTCACTCCATTTGTTGCTTTACTTTTTAATGTTTGGGGGTGGAGTGTTGTATTTTAAAATTTTAATTTTTTAATGTGTTGTCTCATCTGCATAATTGTCATTTATAAAGTTACTAACTAATTTATAGTGTCATTTAGAAAGTTACTAACCAATCACTTAAAATGACCAACCAAAACGACTTCTCCATACTCTGAAGAATCTTCAGATACTTGGAGGTCCCTGACCCAGCAGTTTCTGTCAAGGATATTTGATTTCCCAGCTGAGCAAGCTGCATATCTTTCTCTGATTCTAAGGAAGAGATAAAATCTCTGCTGCTTTTTCACTGGCTTGTTTTGCATTCACAGCACAGTTAATCTGTATAGTCACAACTGTGACTCCCAAGAGCTATCATGCAATTCATAAACACAGGTCCTAGTGTTTGAAGCTTTTTGTGAGAAAGGACATCTGTCACCATCAAACATTTCATGAAACGTACTTGTGGTTGCCCTATTCCTATGGGATCTCCAGGAACAGGCAGGTAAAGGGATCAGTACATTGCACTAGAGGCCAAAATTTGGACACTCTATGCTTTGGATGACTAGTATAAAAATTGAGCCATGAACTTCCTACAGCCAACGGTAGGAAAATGGAACTCCATGGAGTTAGTCACCACTCCATAAAATCAAATTTAAAACTACAAGGTTGGATGTCCTGATAGAGAATGACATGGATTTAGATCATTGGTTTTTTGAATTCTGAAGCCTGGCAAAATGAATATCTTCTTAACTGTAATAGTACCAGTAACATAGTAGTTTATCAAATAAAGTAGTTCAGTACAATAATGACAGAATAATTTTAAATCCCTAATTATTGTTAATAATGTGATAAATTTCAGCCTTTTTGTCGCATATTATTTTATATTGTACCACGGGTTTAGTTCTGTATTTTTCTTTTGCTGTTTTTTGAGAGCAAAGAATACTTCCTTTATCTGAAGGTCCGTTATTATGCCTTAACTCAATCTCCATATTGTAGTAGTTGTATATATTAATATAAAATTCTTTGTAGTTTAAACTACAAAATATGGATCAGACAAGTAAAGCACCATTTTAGATAATTCATAGAAGATTTTGGAAAGCAGTTCCTGGTAGAAAAATATTTATGGAGTATTCTTAAAAAGATACAAGTTTATTAATATTTTGACACCAAAAAATGTAGTTATTTATTTGTTTGCTTTAGGCTGTTTATTGTTCCTACATGCAGAACCAGTGTACCAGAGGGTTCTGCCAGCTTGCAGAATATTCTATTCATTTAACACTAGATTAGCATTTCAATATTCAGAAACACTGTAAATTACCCATCTTCCAGTGATTCTTGAGAGAGAGTACTGAGTCAACTCATTCACCAGACAGCTCTGAAAATTTCTGATATTTATATTTAAAACTTTTTACCAATGAAATACATGTACTGTAACCTGCACAAAATTCACCAATATCATATTAATTATAGCAATATGAACTGATGAAAAACCAAAATTGGCATCCAATTTTCTTTTTAGTAATGATCTTAAGAGACCATCTCATGAAGAATCATTCCATGTAAAATTACCATTATATATATAAATAAATCAGTCTGTCTCAAACCTATCTATCTGCCACCCTGGCTAACAAAAAAAAATCAGTTTAAGGCTGAAGGATATGCCCAGCGTAAGATGGGAAGAACATTTTTTGATTCAGTTATCTTAGGCAAAATATAATGATTCCAATCATTTCTAGGTGTTACCAAATGTTAAATATATACACTGGACATCTCTGAATCGGTTTTGAGATCTACTTCTCTCCAGTGTTCTTGGCCAGGGCATAAAGCAGCCACTAGCCCTAACATTTCCAGTTCTTAAATGCCTTAACATTAATTATTGCAACAAACTGATGTTTTTCTGCTAAACTGGACAACTTCATTGACTTGGAGATCACTAAAGTTTAGCTTACTGCTTTAGACTTTTTAATTAATTTTTTTTACCCTGTAAACAATCTCTTTTCTAACAATGGACGGGGTGGGAAAGAACCCAAACCAATGGGAAAGTATTTTCTTTTCTGGAATTTTCTTTTTCTCAGAATTTTATTCTTTTTTTCTTTTGTTTGGATGTTATTTTATAAATTCAATTAATCCCTGTAAAAATTGAATAGGCCTTCTTCCTTAAAGGCCATCATATCTTTGAACAGTCTGAAAAACACTGCTGTAAGGTATGATAAACTCACAACAAGTGTATTCCTCTTTCAGATAAAGTTTATACTTTGAGTTCTATAGTCTCCTTTTTGTTTATAAAGTCTAAGGTAAAAAAAAAAAAAGGCTTTTTTTCCTGAAACAAAAGTTGAATGTTCCTGAAAATTTTTCCATGAAACACTTTCCACAACAGCTACATTAATAATGGTGAAAATTCAAAGGTAGGTAAATCTGACTGATTAAGCCTTTGAGTAAAACAAAGAAATATTATATTCTATCTGTAACTCTCCAAACTAATACAAGGGCATTCAGGAAGAATGTGGCATCTGTGAAGTACTTGTTGCATTTCATAGCTCTGTGAGCAGTGGGAGACTTACAATAGAATTCCTTACAGATAGATCACATACACACCAGCAGTCTGTTGGTATCAGCAATCCAGTGTGTTTTGAAAAGAGTAAACTTGACCTCAGGAGGAATATATTGTAGCACAACTAACATTTGAATGTGAGCGTACAACAGCTCCAGGGAGAAAAATACTCAGAAAGATTTACTCTCAAGAAGACTTCAGGGACTTCACTAGATCCTGAAAATGAATAAGCAGAAGAGAAAGCCCTAACTTACAACAGTGTTTCCTCAGGAGCATTTTTATAAAAAGTTGCTGTATCTGCCAAACTTGCTTGTCCAGTGAGACTTACTTTATGAGTGTGTTAATATATAGCATGTAACAATTATGTCTTGTTGGATTTTCTCTCAATATAAAGCTTACACTGAAATGAGTTTCTTCTCTCTCTTCTTTATTTGCTACTACTGAATTATTTATTTTTCAATATCTATTCTGCTATAAGGAAAACAAATTATTTTATGGGATTTTTGGTAGCAATAAGAGCTGGTTTGGGGCTTTAGTTTCCAACATTCCCATCCTTTGTCCTTGGTACGTTTATGGACATGGCTTGTTCCTTGGATTTTCAGTTATCTTAGCAGTTTGACTACTTTTACGGGAATTACTCTAGGGCAGCAGTATGATTAAAATTTGTCACTCTGTTCTTGTTTCATTTGTGCCATAGCTTAACCCCAGCTGGCATCTAAGTACCACGCATATGTTCACTCACTCCCCCACTTCCTCACCCTCCAGTATTATGGAAAGGAGAATCAGAAAGAAAGATAAGACCTGTGGATTGAGATGAGAACAGTTTAATAATTGTAATAAGATAAAATAATAATAACAATAAGAATTATCATCATCATTATTTTTATTATTACAGTAAAGAAAAGGAAAAAGAGAGAAAGACGAGTGATGCACAGTACAATTGCTCACAACCCTCTGACCAATGCTCAACCTATCCCCAAGCAGCACTCGGTGGCTCCCAGACAACTTCCTCCAGTTCATATACTAAGCATGATATTCTACGGTATGGAATACCCCTTTGGCTAGTTCAGGTCAGCTGTCCTGACTGTGCTCCCTCCTGGCTTCTTTTGCCCCTCCTTACTGGCAAAGCATGGGACTGAAAAGTCCTTGATCAGGGTAAGCACAACTATTTAGCAACAACAAAAGCATTGATGTGTTACCAGCATTATTCTCAGACTGAAGCCAAAACACTGTACCAGCCACCGGGAAGAAAATTAACACTATCCCAGCTGAAACCAGGACAAGTTGTTTTAAATGCAAGAGTTAAATTCTGCTTCAAAATTTGCAAGTGTGTAAGCATTCAAAGAAATGCCTGCACAAGTATTGTACCCTCCTAAATATACAATAATATGATCAAAATTTTAATCATGACTGATCCCTAGTCAAAGCAGACTGAATGTGACTCAGACCCGTTCAGTTGTGTCTTTGAGATCTCTGATCTGTATTTCTTCATTTCAGCTAGAGCTCACACTGAAATTCTTCTTCAAGAGCAGTTTGGCTTCTAGACACCCTTTTCATTTATTTATCTATTATGCTATCTATTTATTTACTTGATCACTCGTTATAATCTAAAGCATAAATATTCACAAATTGGCAAAAATTGAACTGATTTAAATGAACTAGAAAAGTAAATTTCCAAATACTTAAATTGTTTGTTCTTATCTAAATATTCTACACCTACCAAATTCCCAATTCATTAAAATGCTGTAAAATACCTAGAAAAATAACTGGTTTTCCCACACTACTGTCACTGGGGGTTATCTTTTTAAGTATTTTCACCACAATAACATTTCCAGAGTCCACAATCACCTGCTACTTGAACAATAATATTTTAGTTAATATTTTTTACACTTTTTTCTTAACAGTTGATCCTTTTTATACCTTTAAATTCAGGAAAAGAATATTTTTTTGCTACTGACATATGCTGTACATTGAAGATTTTCAAGTATGTCATAACCTGCTTTTCATCATCTGCCATAAAAGGAAAAGTTTAATTTCTACAGTTTCAGAAATAACTGAATGTTCAGTTCCTATTTAAAGAATCTGGTTTGAACACTGCTCTCTGGTTTCATTCCTGAACACCTTTGATCATAAGCTTTCTACACTTTTCCTTCAAAAAGGTCAAACTGACTGCTTCAACAGTCCCAAACATTACACAGCTATTATGTTTCTATTCTATGTGGCAGCTATTACTTCTCAGGATTGAGTACAGCTGTCATGCTTTATAATTCTAATCTTTGTTAAATGTTTTATACTTCTGCTTTTGCAAAATTATTGTTTCAGAAGCCATGTACTTAACCAGTGGCTATGCTCATATTTCTTTGAAGGTTTCTGAGAAGATTGTCAGTAGAGAACTGTATTTCTTTACTGCCCATCACCAAAGTCAGAATACTTTTCTGCTTTTGTTTTGCAAAAAATGTGTCTCTTCAAGTCAATGCATTTGTTCCTGTCATAACTTACCATCCAATTTGAAAATAAAAGCAAGAATGAATTTAAGTAGGTCTAAGGCAGAATTTTTCTGTTGTATGTCTGTGAAGAGTCTTCATCATAGTCAAGTCTGTAGTGTACTTCTGTTATTCATGAGGTTTTGAAGATCATTGCATTTTTTTAATTTCAGGAGTTAAGCAGGCTAATAAGAGACTTCAGTGACAGCATTATGAATAGTGGTAGTGTTATGACAAAGAACTACTCAAGGTTATTTCACATTTTGTTCACAGAAAAGAGTATGAGAATAATATCTGTTCTTATAGGGGCAATGATAAGGTCTGATTAATACAGAATACCTCAAAATCATTTATAATAGGAATTCTTATTCCACATGAATCTCTTCTTACATACTCCAAACCTGTTTCTATGCATCTGGTTGGTCAATATGTTCTGCTACACCATCTGGGAACTTGTAATTTCAGATCATGACTTGTTATTTAAATGTTTCATACACAAATTAAAATAGCATCATACAATTCCTTAAATTATTGCTAACATACTCTAGTAATCTACATAGATGTTAAGATAGTGATTCTCAGTTCCTGGTGGGCTTTTTTAAAATTGTTTCTCACTCCATTTTACTCTTACGGTATGTTACAGAAATGTGCTTTTGAGAATTCACTCATTACTCACAAACGTATTCTATGTGACCACACCAGAAAATGTCTCCACTTTTTTAAAAGCATAGCTGTGTATTTTTATAATTCAGAAATGGAGCTGGTCTTTGAAATCCATATCCTAAAAAAAGTTTGTTTAACCTTAAAATACTTTTTACACCCCATGAGAATTTTATTAGAATAAACTTTATAACCAACTTTAACTTTAGTGAGAAAACAGAACCCACCTTTAAGCTTTTAGAAGTATTATCACCAGTAAAAATTGAAAATCATAAGCTTCATTTTTTTCTTAAAGTATATTTGGTATGTGACATCACTGATAAAGAAATGTCACCAATGAAGATCTTTTCTGATTTACAGTATTCAAAAGTTCAGGGTATAGGAATTTATTCTTAATTAATGGTGTATCAATTACCTATTAGAATCCTATGCTTTGTGCATTTCCATCTTTATCTTTTCAACAGTGTTGAAAGATAGGAGAGCTATGAGCCAGCAGAGTTTTAGAAGTTTAGTTTTCCTTTTTATCTTTCTAAACAAAAATAAATATATCAATCCATCCTTCAAAATATACATGGAGGACTGAAAACTGATTAAGCAATATGAAATTTATACCACATAATTCTTCCTCTTTGACAGATTGAGCTTCTCTTTGATAGCCAGAAATAATGCTGTGAAGAGTGTGATCAGTAAAGTGTGCAGTAAATAGAGTTTGAAAAAGCTATGAAAAACGTATACATGAATCAGAAAAATTAGCTGCCAAAATTAAAGTAGATACATTATTCAGTACTGAAAAGCTGATTCTGTTTTGTTTTGTTTTGCTTTGTTTTCCAGTTTAGCTACTTGTTTAAAGTTTAACATGTTGACTAACTAAGAATGGAAAAGAAAATGTGTATCTAGCATCAGCAAAGCTAAAAGGCTGTTTCAGTGTTATATGCAAATACTGAATTCTGAGAAAAGCAATTATGTTTTGTTGGTAGCAAAATTAAATCACGTAGTTTCCTTGTTCATATAGACTGAGTAACTTTGAATCTGTGCTTGAGGTTGGATGCGCTCATAACCTCTAGGGTGCAAACACTGAATAGTGTTTTCCTGTGGTTTGAGAATCTGTAATGATGCACTACTATGCAGAATTTCTGGGTTTTGATGTGTTTTGACATAATGCTTAGCCTTTATTTCTGTGAATATTGTAAAAATGGTCATTCTGTCCACTTCAGCAACATTTTTGTGATATCATAAAATATAATACATTCTCAAATTTCTATCTTTCCATCAAATTTTATCGAAATTTACCATGTTCAAAACTGATTAGAAAAAATAAACTGTAAGTTTATTTTTTTGTAAAAACAGCTGAAAATAACTTTAGTAGCAAATGAAGAAGAACAGAGGGGCAGGAGGAATGGGGAGAAAGAGATTTTATTGCAGCCTTTTGGCATTATAAGGAGGAAACGGATTGATTGGTTAAGTAACACTTCATCTGTTAAATTTTAAAAAGTTTTTTCATCATTTCTTTATCCTCTTTTAGTTACTTCTTTTCTGGACATTTTGGAGCCTTCAACACATAAGGATGAAAATGCCTTGAATTAAATTATCAGCTTGTGTCTGGATGCAACAGTGTTTTAAAGGCAGCCTTATTCTGCAATAATATAGAAATAGTATCTCCTGTTGTTCAAGAAAAACCCTTTTCCATATTCATGGAGTGGCTGATCAAAATACAATTACTACCTCATAAAATACTTTAAGCATTTTTAAAATGCTGCTTGGTGGGTGAAAAAACTCAACCAAACAAAAGAATAACCACTAATAGTAAAAGTGTACACTATTTTTTAGGGAAAGCTTACATGTCAATCATATATTACTACTCTTTATGGTAGCTTATTATCATTTATATTCTGCTAGAATTTAAAACATGAATTATGGCTCATCATTAAGTATAAACCAAAAGTTTTTATTTCTGTTAATATCGGTTGGTGTAGGTAACTTATAGTTAAAGTGGCAACTAGTGTGAAGACAAAGCAATGATTTAGAAGAAAAGTCATCTTAAGGGAAGGAAAATATTTTATTCTGTCAAGCTGTAGTTTCAGGATTTCTTTCATCAAGTATGACATATTGCCGTGAGTGTTTCAATACCAGTGTATTGGAACTGTTGAGCAAAATACAGCAAAGGAATCTTGGTAGTATTTTGGGACGTATTTTTTTTCCTTTTCTTTTGGTTTTGGGTAGGCTAGAGTTAATTTTCTTCATAGTAGCTAGTATGGGGCTATGTTTTGAATTTGTGCTGGAAACAATGTTGATAATACACTAATGTTTTAGTTATTGCTGAACGGTACTTGCAAAACATGAAGACCTTTTCTGTTTCTCGCATTGCTCCACCAGCAAATTGGCTGTTGGGAGGGGATAAAGCTTGGACAGCTGTCCCCAACTCACCAAACAGATGTCCCAGGCCATATGTCATCATGCTCAGCATTAAAAGCATGGGAAAGGGAGGAAGGGAGTGAATGCTCAGAGCTGTAGCATTTGTCTTCCTAAGGAACCATTATGTGCGATGGAGCCCTGCTTTGCTGGAGATGACTAAGCATCTACCTGTGAAAGGGAATGAACATTTTGCTTTGCTTGGGCACTCAGCTATCGCTTTACCTACTAAACTGTCTTTATCTCAACCCAAAAGTTTTCACTTTTCCCCTTCTGATTCTTTCCCCCATGCCACTGTGGGAATATGAGTGAATGGCTGTAAGGCACTGAGTGCCTACAATGGTTAAACCACAGCAGGCTGTTAAGACTACAGGGTTAAAAAATCAGATCTTTAGTAGGTGGCCTAAAAACTCAAGGAAAATTGCACATTCTTCGCTCAAGTGAATAGTGACATTGGACACTAGTTACAGCAAAATGTTTATCTTCAAGTACTCTGAAAATATTTTGACCTTTGCTATTGTGAGAGATAGATAGCACATTACCCACTGCAATTCCAAGCTTAAAATTGCCTTTAATATTTGCCATTTTCATAGCATAAAAAATAAGGTGGTTTATATGATATTATATATATTATTATATTTCTATTGTACATATCTTTGGGAAATGGTCCTTATACAAATACATTGGATGGATTAATAAATCCTCATTTGTTTGAAATGTTTGGGTTGCTAGCCAATATACGAGAGTTTATAAACCAGCTAAAATGAATTTCAAAAAAGACCTACATCGTCACCTACCACAGTCTGTTCTTTAATTGAGATGAGCTCTGTGTAGCTTCGTTTCAGTGAAGGTCAAATGATGGTCATGGTGTTTCTCTTGAGTGGCTTTTTCACAGTCTAATCAATTTAATCATTCAGAATCTGTGTATGAATATTCGAACAACAAGCTTCCCTTCCTCTCCTCCCCCTCATGTTTTATCATACTCCTAGTTAGAAATTACTATACATTTGGTTGGAATAATGATTAAATATTTAGTGTAATTAATGTTAATGGTTCACTTTGTTGCTTCTAAGCATTTATTTTTAGAATGTCATCCAAACAAAACAAAACAAAATCTCTTTTTTCTATTTCAGTGGTGGATAAAATCTTATTTTCAAGTATAAAAATTCTCCCATAATGGAATAACTTTGATCAACTAAGAAAAATACCCTTTGGCTACTGTTCAGCCATTAGTTTGGCTTCAACAAGAACTGAAGCACTTATAGGCTAATTTATAACTTGTTTTCTATACCTTATGGCACAAGTAAACACCTCCTTGGTTCCATACTGTTTATTTATTTTTAGATTTCCACAGACATTCTTTCCTGAACATATTAACAACTGGAGGTGTCTCATTATCTTTGAGAAGTGCTTGAAAAAATGAATTTAGAAAGTAAGTAAGTTTGGTGGTCTTACCACATGTAATCAATTCTCACTATTTTACTGAGGTCATTCTCTTTATTGAAATTTTTAAAGAATATTATTCAAATTAATTTGAGAGTGGAGGTTATAAAGATTTTCAAAATATGTCTTTAAAAAAATGTATTTTAAGTAGACCCTTTCACAAAGTTCGAAGTGTTATGTCCCCTGTGAGAAATGGGTTAGTGAAATTAGATTATTTGATTTCCGTATCCAAAATGCAAGGAGAAAAAGCAATTAAATAAACAGAACTGATAGACATAAATAAATGGCTTGATAACATAAAAAAAAAAAATCTCATTGTGATTTAGCCAAATGTAATACTGTGTGTCCTGTGCATATTTGTCCGTTTTTTCTGCTTTCAAATCTTAACAAAGTTTATGTTAGAAAGCTTTATTGACCTTTGTTTTTCATTTCATAGTATTTTGATCTTACTGCCTCAGTATGATTATGTCGTATTTTTATTAATCAGCTTATAGCTAGGGAGGAAAAGACAGGATCATATAATGCTGGTAAAATCTGATAATGCCATATGATCTAAAAATCTGTTCCCAACCCATCCCTATAAGCAGGCTATGAGAAGAACAGACTTGGAAATTCAAGAACAGTTTAGCTATTCAGCTAGCTGAGATAATAACTTTTGAAGTTTTGATCTTGGAGTTTGATCAAATGTTTTGTCACACTGAAATTTTCAATGAACAAATTCAATTTCCTGGTAACAATATCAGTAACTAAAAAAAACCCACAAACAAAAAAACAAATTGAAGCATCATACTTCCTAGAAAGGTAATACTTATTCTAGTTTTATGTATCTAGAACTCATTTTAATTTTTCTTTAGTATTGTGGTCTTCTATTGCACTATAAATAGAAGCAAATGTTGAGGCAAAGAGGTTTCATCTTTGAAATCCAGAATTCTATCTGATCTGGTATTTAAAAAGAAAAATGTATTAAGACCTGTCACACTCAATACTAGTTCAGATATCTTGAAACTTTCTACTAGTTTTGTTGTGTTCTTTCTTACCTTGTTAAGATACAATTTGTTTCAAATTCATCCGTGTAAAATTTAACGATTGAAACCAAAGCTGGTAACCATTCCATGAAATCTCAAAGTACCTATTATAGAAGACTATCAAAGCATTTCATACAAATTTATAGAAAAAAAATGGAAGATTTGTGGTCAGTTGCTATGATTTTGAGAAAACTTAATGAACAAAGATGCATTTTGTATTTCTGGTTTTGAATTATTTATGACATTAGTCAAATAAAGAGACAGTTTAGATTAAAATTTTGAATGACTTCAAAATTAAAATTTAGAATAAATATGTTTAAATCAAAATCTTAGATATTTACAGACTCAGTGATTCTCCAGTAAATACGAAACTGGATACTAATAGTGCTCTTACACCATTTCTTTCAAGATCTTGGCTCCAATGATGTATTGGTTTCCTTCATCAGAGTTATCTGTGGGTACTATGAATGAAAAAACACAGATTGAATAGTTATTGTTAGACTTTACGGTCACTGTCCAAAGCCAGAATTTAAGAGGTATCTCTCCTTTCTTTCCTACTTATTTCTCTATGATCTTATAAAATGATTATTTTTTCTGCAGGTTGCAGTTCTGTTTCTGTACAACATGCAGAGATACGCACCAGGTATAAAGCCATATTTGCTGAGATCCAGAAACTGCAATCCCCAAAGGTCTAATCCAAAAATCTTGCTTTTAGAAGAAAAAAGAATTTGGTCAGGAAGCTGTGTCATCAAAAAGGTTGTATGAACTCTGGAGAGGTAAATATTACTAAAGCATTGATACTACAGAAAGCA
>NW_009916109.1:24332-30831 GCF_000696875.1 Nestor notabilis
CAGGAATGCTAACTTTTTTCAAGCTAGACAATACCCAAGAGGGATCCTGGTTGTATCTTTTGAATTAAAAATTTCATATAATAACAGGAAATTTAGTACTCTAGCTTTTACTTGGGGCTGTTTACACATTTTACATGAAACATCATTGAATAAAAGCTGAATTAATTCTGGAAATAGGATACTGTGTTTACAATGTACTACTGAAAACATTATATTAGAATAGAGAAATGTAAAACTGAGATAACATGACCATGATACTGCTAGGAACATAACCTATAATATCTTGATCACACTTCTGTCATTCTCCTCTCTCTCTTTCTCTCTTAGGGATTTGATTTTGTTACTTCTATGAGTATGTCAACCATGGCAACTATTTTTGAATTTTTTGTCATCTGTTTTGCACAGACAAACAATTATTCATTTTTCTAGATAAAATTTAACTCAGTGCATGGCAATTTTTAACTATTTGGGCCTGGTTTTATAAGAATTCTTTTTTTTTTTTTTTCTTTTTTGACAGGCGTATTAAGTGGGAGGCCTCTGACCAAAAATATATCCACACTGATTTCATATACATTTGAATTAGTCATCACAGCTTCTTTGTATAGCTAATAGAAGGAAATAGGCATTCCTAACACATGAATCACTTTATGTAAATGTCTAAAATAGGTCAGATGAATCATGTCCTAAAAATGCCTATCTATTCATTCTCTGTAAAGACTGGCTCGCATTGCTAGTTCAGATGTAGATGACTAAGTTAAATTAGATAAGAGCTCTCCATAGAATCTTTGAAATAAAAAAGTTTAAATAGCTGTAACTACCTGCTTCTACATCTACCTTTCATCCATGATCCCAGATGAAAATGTCAGTTCCCAAAATTTAGGCTTGCAAATCAGAAGTCCCTTTCTCATACCATTGACTCATGTGCCAGGTGACATTTCACCCACCATTATTACCTGTTCGGAACTGGCAATCCAGAAGAGAAATAAACTGGCAGTAAAGACAAGGCAACAGGTGTTTGATGCATAATTAAATATATAAACAGTTTGTATATGGAAGTATTGTAACGTAAGTACTCTACTATGTACTACATACAGCATTAAATACAGGGTACACCCAAACATCGCTTTTGGATTAATTTATTGTATGATGTTTTATGCAGATAGAAAGATAGCTATTTATAAAAATGGAGCAGAGTGTGCATCCAAAGAATGTTCCTAAAATTATTTATCATAAAAAGTGCATATTTTTAAAGCACAGGTATATGCTTTCCCCTCGCCATCCCAGATCTCACATAGAACTTTTTACTTTCAGCCTGCAAATATTTAGTATATGCACAACTGAAGATGAATACCTGGAGTACTCTGTATGTCTTCCCTTACCTTGCCCCCCACAAGAATCCATGTTATGTACATAACTCTGATGTATAGCAGATAGGATGAACTGAATACCTGCAAATAAATGAACTTCACTCCTATAGACGTGGAGAAAACTCCTTCAAAAGGGTCTTCTAGCAGAAAGCTCTGTGCTGCCAGTCATTAAAAATGAACTTCAAAGGACTCATAGGTGCTGTATATAAATGAATATTACTCTATAGAATTATTTGATCTATATTCCACAGAGGACAAATGTAGGACATGAATAAATCATTGCCAATCTTAAGATTTCATTTCACTGCATTCATAGCTTCAAACCACCTGCTTCTTACCTACTTATGCATCATTTATGTGTTATTTAGTTCCATCACTTTGGGCAGTTATAACTTTATTACTGCATCCTTATTCTACCTCTGAGAAATATGATGTGCTTTAATTTGAGGAAAAGTCTATTAATATGTGGTTTTTATTTTGTGCTCCATACCTTTGTTAGTCACAGTAAGGAATTACCCACTGATGCAGAAAATAAAGCAATCTGGATTTAGTTTGTAATAAATAGTATCAGATTATGCCCAGAGGCCAGAGTAGAAAGAGTTTGTTCAGTAATAAGGTCAGTTTATTAAACATTATAGTATTGTGTTCTCTCCCAGAGTTGCATGTTGATTTCATATAGAGTAATAGTGTTTGCTTCTGTAAGTACTTGTTCCTATAAGGCATGGGATTAGCATTTTATATACAACCATCAGTACTCATATAAGGGAAAAATACTGCTGTCCTAAAAATGTTAATATCTGTGCAACTGTAAGTACCTGTGAATTACTAAATGACATATTCTGAATTCCAGAGGAGGAAAGGAGTAGGAAAAAGATTGGTGTTGTTTATATCTGTCTTGTGATAGAGCATCAGCTAATGCATACAATTTGCATAATTTCCACCATCATTTTTACTCCCTTTTCAGGTTGCATAGCTTAAAAGTGTGATGGTAAACAGTTCTCTGATTTTGAAATGAGGCTTCAGTTGAACATTTTTATATCCCTTTATTATTTACAGTTAATATTTTTTTCATGCACTTTGAAACAAATAATGGTCACTGCATACGCATGGATAACTAGCAGCACACTCAGTTCCCTCAAATTAATCTGGGTCAACCAAGAGTTATTTTCTGAGAGGTGCCAGGTTTCATATAAAAGCTAGCTGTAGGAGGAGTTGAAATCCACTGTTCCACTCTAGATCACTGCTGATTAGCTTTAAAAATCAAATGTTCTTCTCAACCTTTATTGAATAGCATTTCACACAACTAGTTTCAGCTTCTTCTGCTGGTCTGCCACATACTTGTCTGACACCTTTTTTCTGTGAAGAACTGTTTCTGTGATGCTCTTTGCAAAGTGCTTTGGAAGAAGTATACAGTATATTTTAAATGTTATATTTGCTGAATCGTACTTGCGAGCTATGTCGCAACAACCATTTACAATGACTGTACTAAATGAATGAGTCTCATAACAGCTAGCATACTAGTTATGGTATTTAGAAAATAAAAATATACTAACATATTTACTTGGTGGTGACTAAAGACAGTCAAAGTTCTAAAGCAATAGAACTGTTAACTTTAAACTTTGTTAGAATTCAGAATTTTAAAAAAAGGTCTGTAAAATTCATTTCAGAAATACTAGTCCATATGTTGTTTTAAAACCAAGATACATAACCCATGTAAGGTACGCTGGAGCATCTGCTGCCTCCTTCCTCTGCAGTAACAAGCCAGAAATCCTCATCTCATGGGTTGAGCTCCGTTTCTGAAGTATTCTAGGCTCAGGGTAGCAGAAGCAAAAGCAAAAAGTTCCACATACAGTCAGTCTTGATAATCTGAATGTCATCTAATCATGACTCACTACAGCAGTCATACAGACTGTGACAGTAAATATGGACAAAGACAACCAGAGGCTGTGCGAGCCTGCCTCAGTAGTAGCATACATAGAATCTAACACATCAAATATAAATAAGTTACATGACCAGACATAGAGAGAAACGAGAGATAGGTTAGGTTAGTGTCTGTTTGTTCTGCCCTCTGGCCTATCTCGACTTAGAAAAAGTAAACCAATGATTGTTTACAAAATGTATATATCGAATGTGAAAACATCATTTTTGAGTAAACATGGAAGAGCAAACATGTACCCTCCAACATTTTAACTACACTTATGATAATTGCATTTCCATTGTCAAGAAACCTAGTTTAAATAGATTTTTTTTTTCACCTTTTTAGCTGTTGTGCATGAAATCTTGGCTTTAAACATTGTGAGAGGAGTTTGTTTCAGCACTTTACTACCAATATATATATGGACAGTTTTTTTCTTATTCAGCTTTAATTATTTAAAAGTTAGATGCCTGTCCTGAATTACTTGGCTAGGCAATTTCTGCAGTCATATAGTAATGTTAAAGAGGTCATTTATCAGCCTAAGATTGATACGAAAATTAGATGAGCTAGATTTTCCTCTTGAATCACTTATTTTTCTTCATTAATTATAAAGACTATCTAGGCAATACAACAAAACTTTGTGAGGTGAGTATGAGCTTTACTGTTGAAGTAAAAAGGAGACGTGAGGAAATGGAAACATAGAAATATACTTTACTATTAGCAAACTGATTTAACAAGATGGTTTGCAATGGACTTGGAAAAGAATTTTTGTAAAACAGGAATAGGCATAGGAGGACAGTGGCACAAATATCAAGCAGAGGAAATATACAGAGATATCTTATTTCCAAATCCCTCCACTCACCATAAAAGGGTAAGATCTCCTTCAGAAGTCCAAAAGTTATTTTAAAGAAAGGCAATTGGAGGAATGAAATTTAAAATATTATTAACTTACTGTGGATTTTCTGGTAGTGGAAGCTACTTCCTTATCTACAAAATCCTTTTCACCCAGATTAGGAGAGAATAAATAATATTATGATGGGCTTAAAGACATAGTTCAACGAATTAACCATACAGAAGAATGATGTTCAGAAAAGGTTGTGATTTTCCCTGTCTTGGAGAATAAGATTGATCTTGACCATTGGAATGTAAAAAAACCTTGCTCTGATAACCAGCTGAAGGGCTCATAAAGTAAACAGTGGATTACATCAAGTATTCTCTGTTTCACTTGGTGAGGACAACAACAAACCATGTTGGTTTGGAGGGTTTTTTTGTACTTGTTTTTTATTTGTTTGTTTTGTGGTTTTTGTTTGTTTTGATTTGTTTGTTTTTTTATCATTTAGAAAAAAATATGTGAAGAGAAGATCAAAGGGTGGGGGAAAAATAAAAAAGAAAACGAAAAATATCCAGGGCTTTTGTTAGGACAGTTTGTTAAAACATTGTTAGAACACTTCTTCTAAAATGGAGAAGCAGAAGATACAACTCAGATGTGCCAAAGATGAAGGCATATGCATGGCAGATGTATCTCTGGGCCTGTAGGAGGATTATACCTTTTGGGAGTGGCACTGGGAAAAAGCATAGATACTCTACAGCTACTGAAATAGCACTAGAAACTCATGTGGGCAACTGACTCAAATGGAATTGATATAATTGTCAAAGGAAGAGATAGCTATAGAGTGACAATATTGAGCAAAAGGTATTTTTAGATTACAATTTTCAGTAGCAAACCAATGAAATATATTGTAACTAGACGTTCAAGATTTTTTCGTTGTTGTAATTTATTACATAGTTGCCAACAATCAACCTGAAGGCAAGAAAAACAGTGATAAATTATCCTAATTGATGGAATGTTTGAATGGAACTGTTCCCACCATAACACAATCTATCTTAAAGCAGAAATTTGTAAAAAGGACTTGAAAAATATCCAGAAATATTTAAAAGGATAGTTTTGTTGTCTATGAATTGTCAGATGCAGACAAAACTCAGAATGATTCATTTTTCAAACAAGCTATTTTGGCAGAAATATTTCCACTATCAAAAGTATTATTCACACAATGAAGAGAGTCATAAACTTTGGTTTTTTTATTATTACACTTTGTAAAACAATGGGTATTCGGGGACCATCTGTTTGAGGTGAAAAAAAGTCATTTATGTATTAGAAGCTTCCTCCAATGCAAGAATTTAGGACCCAGTCCTAAATTGCAAAATATCAATACCACCTAAAATAAAAAATAAAAGGTTAAAAAAATTAGTCAAAATCAATAGCAAGGTTTTCATACAGAGAGACATAATAAGAATATATGGTGAAGTATCATGGAAATCTTAAACTGCAACATACTTTTGAATTTCTAATGAACACTTTCGGAATGTGCAGAGAAGGAAAATTAAATGACTGATCCAGTAATATATATTGTGTTTTGCCACAATATGAGAAAGCAAAGCTTCCAAGAAACATTGACATATCTCAATATGGTTGTTGAAACTACAGTAAGACATCATGTACTTGTGAACAATTGTTTGCTGTAGTTATGCCCCACCAAAGCGGAAAAAATTCCTTGAGATTTCAAAGTATATGACACTCACCTAGAATTCAAATTTATTTTATTAGATCTCTCAAGAAAACCCAGCCCATGGAATGGAAAGAAACACTTTCTAGTGATAATTGATTCCTTTATTACATGGGAAGAACGTGTATAAATTAATTTTTCCAAAATAATAATATCAAGAGACTTCAAGGTCTTAGCTGAGAAAACTATGCCCATCACATGCTCTAAATGTAATGGAATCAGACAACTGTACCCACTTTGTAAAGGCAGTTACTAAAATAAATTGTAAAACACATGAAATCAAGGAACAATTTAATAAATCTTATCATGTACAGAGAGGCAAGCAAGAAAAGAGGAGTAATAGACCATTAAGAAATCTCTAGAGAAGGTTGGGAGAGTTGTCAAAGGAAAAGCATGAGATAAAAGAATTCTCTTGATCTTGATGGTCTTATGGACAACACATACAATCTCCACTGGATTTTCTTGATTGGAAATGATGGTGAGGGAAACAAAATGAGGCTACCGAAAATGTGATACATACCAACATCTCATGAAATGCAGATGTTGAACAGAAAAGGGTTTTCTACAAATGTTCAATGAAAGATACTAAGGACACAAATTTACTGGCAAATACCTGTTCTTCATTAGTGTCGTGGTTCAAACCCAGCCGGCAA
>NW_009916110.1:0-316 GCF_000696875.1 Nestor notabilis
GGGAGCTGAGCGCCTTCACCTGCTGGGAGTGACTCTGGAGTCCAGAATTGATTATTGTTTTGTCAAAACCCACCACATTTACCTCATTATTAAAGCTTACAACACACCCGTGATCAAGCCTAGTGAAGCCACATCTGGAGTAGTGTCCACCTCTGGGCTCCTCAGTACAAGGAGCTACTGGAGAGGGTCCAGTGAGCACCACAAGGATGATCAGAGTCTGAAGCATCTCATGTGGAGAGATTGCAGGAGCTGGGCCTGTTTAGTCTAGAGAAGACTGAGAGGGGATCTAATTAATGCATATCAGTATCTATATGGA
>NW_009916110.1:353-13197 GCF_000696875.1 Nestor notabilis
TTAATGCATATCAGTATCTCAATGGCAGGTGCCAGACTCTTTCCAGTGACAGGACAAGTAGCAATGGCCGTAAACTAAAACACAAGAAGTTTCACCTCATCATGAGGAAAAACTTCTATACGTTAGAGCCCTGGCACAGGCTGCCCAGAGGGGTTGTGGAATCTCCCTCTCTGGAGACATTCATGAGGAAAAACTTCTATACGTTAGAGCCCTGGCACAGGCTGCCCAGAGGGGTTGTGGAATCTCCCTCTCTGGAGACATTGCAAACCCGCCTGGACACGTTCCTGTGTAACCTGCTCTGGGTGACCCTGCCTTGGCAGGGGGATTGGACTAGATGATCTTCAGAGGTCCTTTCCAACCCTGCCATTCTGTGATTTAATTTAATGCCGTGTACAGCAACATGTCCCACAGCCTGTGGTGCTGAGGGATGGCAGCCTCTGTCCCTCAGGAAGAAAAGAGAAGAAAACCAGGCCTGCTTGAGGTCCTGATTCAAGC
Organism: Nestor notabilis; assembly: GCF_000696875.1. NCBI lineage: Eukaryota > Metazoa > Chordata > Aves > Psittaciformes > Psittacidae > Nestor > Nestor notabilis. The sequence goes on from NW_009916110.1 coordinate 849, forward strand.
TGGTTTCACCGCTGTGAAAACACAGAAGGGTAGAACGTTACACCTGCCATGCCCTGTGCAGGAGGAGGGCTGGTACACAGCCCCGGCCTGGCCACCCAGTCCTCCCGCAGAGCTCTGATGCATGCCTGGTTCCTGCCCTTCAAACCGCTCAGCAATAACCAAGGATACAGATACCATCCATATTTAGGGACCAGGGGAACATGGTCCAGATCCGTGGAGAAAGCGTGGTGAACATCTCAATGGACACCTCAAAAAACAGCGGATACAACTAGTATCAACGTGAAGGGTAGTTAACAATAAGAGAGTGAAAATCATATAAATTGTAGCTTTTACCACTTTTTCCTTAAGGACGAACCTATGTGACGTTTCTGAAGTGGAATACTTTGAAAACCCTGTTCCATTTCTCTAACAACAGCTCGCCAAACTAAGGCCACTGAAAGATACAGCATCAGGAATAGTAACACCGGTGTGTTATGAGGATATATCCAACAACAGTTTTGTGGTATCTGAAAAGAGCAGGCTGATTCACTGGTGCTTGTTTTCCTTTGGCTGACTCACTGGGAGATACTGGGCAGCATAGTTCTTTAAAAAATTCATAAAGGATGGTTCAAAGGCATTCATTGTAACTCCATTAGTGTACAAGAGGCAGTTCTGAGTGGTTAAGTGCAGCCAATTTTAACTTGTGTACAGCAGTGATCACTGTTACAGTAAAATAAGCATATCTCTGGCTTTCTAGGAATGTTGTAGGTCTTAGGATCCTCCTGTAGCCATAGGCACAAGACCTGTAACAGAGGAGATATGATCCCACCTGCCAGGAGACAGTGTTTCAGACACTCACCAGTGCAACAGCTAGATCTAAAAAAGAAAACATCGTTAAGAATTGATTGTGTCTAGATGGCAATTATTAAATTAAAATGCCCTGAAGAAAGAGAAGGTCCTATTTTTCCTTGAGTTTTACAGTACAAATTCCAAGAAGGTCAGATGTGTCTTTTTCCTTGGTGGCCACTTGCATGTTATCCGGCACTTTCTGCTGAATTAAGGTGAAGTTACATGTTACAGTTGAACCAATATAAAGGCCAACAACCAGGGAAGGTGCAAGGCTGGCAGAAGAGGGGCAAAGAAAGCATAGCAAGGGCAGCAGGAGGGAGAGGATAAACGGCATTGAGCTATTAGGTGGCTCAGGATGTGCCATGTACACTCTTACAGAAGCAAATAAGCTTTCCTTCCATCTGTTTGTTTCACTGTTTGAGTTAAACAGGAGTTTAGAAAACAAAGAGTTCCTATCTCAGACATTCCCTCCTGCTTAGTCATGGCAGGGATGCTGTAAATCCAGTGGGCAGACACCAGGTTAGGATTTGTGGACCTTTGGCACAGCGGATGTCAGCCGCTTCCTTTCCCTGTGGCTCACTTTTTCCTGCTGTGAAAGGGAGACAGCAATTACTCAGGAGACCTACATGACCTGATTCATCACTGCATGTAAAGCCTTGTCACAAAAGGAAGAAGGAAGCTGGAAGAGGACAGACAATTTGCTCTCTACACCGAACTGCAGCGATTGTCACCTCTCATGACTGACGGAGAGTTCAGCTCCTCAGCCGTGCACTGAAATCCCATTCTGAGGCTGCAGTCTGTGTCCCTGCTCACCCACAGCCCGGGGGGCAGACAATACTGCAGGATCCTGCTTTTTGTTGTACCATGACAGTAACTCGTTATCCTCTGAAGAACGTAACGCTGATGCCTTCACCTTCTGTACCTGTGAGCCATTCTCTTCTCTAATAACATTAAGCCTGCAGGGTGGAATTTTTGACAGTGTTTAACTGACTTAAAAATTCATTCTTCAAAATGACTGAAGACTTCACTCAAAGGGAAATTCTCTGTCATTGCTACGCCAAAGCAATTACAGCTATACCACAAAAATTATCCCACTATAATTACACTGGTATGAGCTTCCGTCTGAACAATATCCTGGAATATTTTCCCAAGCAGCCAAAATCCTCTGGCAGCTCCGGCTCTAAGCTTCTGCGTGGAAGGGATCTGCTCCCAAAAGCCATCTTTCCCCTCATCGTAGTGATTCAGAAAGCGACCCAAGATCTACTTTTCCCCGGTACGAGTTTTCCTATCAGTGTTGCAGCTCGACTCCTACCTTCCTGCAGCCTCTCCGACTCCTCCCAGGAAGTCCCAGCTGCAGATGAAGCATTTCAGAGGCAGGGAGAGGGCAGCATGTGTGGAAAGGCAGCCTGGGCGATTGTGCCAGACTTCCACAGCGCCAGGCAGCGTGGCCCAGCTTGATTGATGTAAGTTGCTTTCCCCCCCACTGTCCCTCTGGGAGCTGCCTTGCACCTATGTGTGTGCACTTGCTGGCTGTTGCTGCTGCATTCGTCCGTGCTCCTGCTGTGGTGTAGCTCCCCATGGAGTGAGGGGTTCAGGGGGACCCTTGTCCCCAAAGCCTTTTGGGTGCATCTGTGAGCAGCAAGGCTGGTCAGCACCGCGGAGGTGCTTGGGGAGCACCAGGGCAGAGGAGATGGCTTGTGCCTGCGGGCTGGAGGGCAGGAGGTGGGGAGTGCCCAGTCCCTGCGGTGACCTTTCAGCTGTCACCTCCAAAATCCTTAGTGTGTTCTGTCCTGTGCACCCGCCAGGGTGGAGGTTCCCCAGATCCCTTGAAGGGAGCGTATGTACAGCACAGCCTGAAATGCCCAACCAGGTGAGTGGCTCTCTGAGCCTTTCCCAGGCTTTTTGTGTAGCTGACCCCCTCCAAAACGTTTCCCAGGCTTGGGGAGGTGAGGCAGAGTCCTCTGTGCTCACCCTGGTTGGCTGCTTCCACTGGCAGCAGCACCCAGACCCTGGTGCTGCCTCTAGCTCTTTGCAGGAGCCTTGAGCACAGCTCTCACACCAGCTCTGTAGCTTTATGTAGTCTGGTGAAGACCTGTTTACTGTCACGCTTTCATTTTGTCACCTGCAGGGCTAGCCCCCTCATTCCAGTACTTTGCATCCCAAAGCAGTGTTCCCCCCCATCTCAGTGCCCATCCCTCACAAGGGACACAGGGACAAGGTGGATATTTTGCAGTCGTGAACAATATTATGCTATGGCTTCCTGGTTTTCCATAAATTGTGCTGGACTTGCTTCATCCCGAGGTACACAGAGTGTTTGCTTTACCCCTGCAGCTGTGGCGTGCTTGTCTCACCCCTCTGCTTTGTGCCTGGGGTCCGTGCAGGTCCATGCCCGCAGCAGTGAGACAGCAGGAGCCGTGGTATGCTCAGGAGAGCGGGACCTTCCCTGCGTCACTTCTTGCTGGAGAGGAAGAGCAGCGCTGGATATAGCTCGTACTTCAGTGAGGTATTGAATGCCCAGCAGGACTGTTTCTGGCTGGCAGCCTGGTCCCTGGCTCGGGCTGCAGTGGTGTGGAGCCCAGGGGAGCCCACTGCCCTGTGGAAAACACTTTTCCCACGTCAGGAAAAGCCACACTGGAGCGATCTCTGTACCTGCTTATTGCCATCTATAAGCAAGAGAACATCCTTCATACATAAGAAAGCTCATTGTTTGTGGGATTGCCTTGTCTCACAGTCTCCTGTACTAAAGCATCCTGGATTGCAAAGTACTTGGGAAATAACAGTATCCCTCCTGGAGATACAAATATGCAGAGCCAGGAAATCACATGCCGGAGGAGTTAGTTGTGGCCCCTAAGTCTTCTACATTTTAACTCACCTGTCCTGTCTGGCTGCCAGGCAAATTGGAGCTGGAGAAACACACTGGTTTGGGGAGCAGAACAGGCTGAAACAGATTTGGGGGCTGTGTGACCCCAAGACTGTTGCTCTCCAGCCTGATGGCCAGCCACTTTTAGCAGCATCATGCAGGCTGGTGATGGGATGGGGCAGACATCAAAAAAAAAAGTATTTTTCATTTTCCTTCCCAAAAGGGCTGGAGCAGACAAGGCCTTTCTTCAAAACTGGGAATTTCTAGGCTTAAAGCACCCTCTTTGCACTGACACCATCACACTTGCCAATGCTGTTCTCTGAACTGTGACCAGCAGCAGCCTCACCACAAGACAGCAGTGCTGGAGCTGTTAATGTTTCATCTTTTTTGTTTAACTTGGAAGTTTTACTTTCCGAGCCATGAATCCTTCTACTCCCACCAGAATCAGCTCAGGCACTGGGTCTTGCTGACCATAATATCCATGAGCAGAAAGAGCAAAGCAGAGAACTGGGGGAGAGAAGTGGGGCTCCCCTAGACCTGGGGAGGCAGCGACTTCTGCTCACCCTTGGCTGCTTGCCCATCACCACGGGGTAGCACAGAGTCCACCCAGTGCCCTCTGAAACACGGGGCTCCTCAGCAAGGTATTTGTAAAGATCCTTAGTGGGGGCTGACACTGTATAAAAATTAAAGACCTCAACACAAGACATTGTTGGGACACTTCTCAAATTCTGGTGCAGCCCTCTGGGAACAGCAAAGGTGAGCAGGTAAGTGAAGAATTACTGCTACAGCTGAGCCTGGGGAGGGGGCTGACCTGGTATCCCCACCACCACCCTAGCACAGAAGAGCATAGACTCCCTCCCCTCACATCTCAGCTCTACACCTCACATCCAGCTGCTTTCACATGCCCTCCTCATCCTTATTCAAATGTATTTTACTTGCCAGTGGTGGTGATTGTTTTCTTGGCTCATTGCTTCAGAGACATCCTCCTCGCATCCCCACGCTGGCTTTTCTTGGTGCATTGAGCATCATTTGTCTCTCATTTCCAGTCCTTTTGCTGTCTGGTTACTTTTTCCCTGCACTGTTGATTTATTAAATTCTGCCTCTGCCTCTTTTCATCATCCTCATAATAAATTACCCATCAAGCACAGCTGACTTTCTCCCACTTCCATCTTATCCAATTGGAAGGAGGATTTTGCTCTCAATGTTTCCTACTGTCCTTCTTCTCACCACCCAGCCATGATGCATGTGGAAATTAGGTACAAGTCAGCCAAATGGTGTCTCTGTACATCAGACTGACTGTGTGCTGTGCTCCCCTCTTGCCTGTACCCACTTGCTGCCTGGTTTTGCTATGAACTTTAGGTGCAAGAACCAGCACATTGTTTAGTATCTGGAGCAAATCCCATCACCAAGCACTCCAGCAGAACAAGGAGTAAATATTTCTGCTACTCTGTAGAGAGGTATGGAATAAAAAAAGTATGCTTTCGTAGGAAAAGGGGATATTCTGTGGCCTGTAGAGAGTAAGACAAGAGCAGCTATGGAAAGCCTGAGGTCATTGGCCTGGCAGTTACAGTATGGCTGAGCTCATCTGACCCAAGTGAAAATGAGATTTAAGGCATTGCCAGCTCCCCAGTGAGTGTACACACACTTCTTTCGTTCATCTGTTTTCTCAATTCTTGCTGAAACTTGTCAATGAAACCTCCTTCTCTGCCAGCTCTCATCTGTTTGATCTTTCATAAACAGTGTGTGAAGCCATTTCCAGAACCCACTGCAGCAGCATTACTGCTCTAAGGTCAGTCAGCAGCAATCCATGAAGCAAAACTAAAAGGCGCACCTTCTGTTGGGAAAAACCTACCTGGGGAGGCCATGTCCCCTTCACATGTGGCCCCATTGCCCTTAGTAAAAGCTTCAAATTCTCTTTCTTTGTCTCTCTTTGCAGGCAAAAATGTCAAGGCCAGTGCAATCTCGGAGGCTGGAGGGAGTGGATAAGAATATCTGGTGAGTTGAGAGACTATCTGGGTTACCCTGGTTCTAGATGTGGTTTTAGGCAGTTTAACAACAGATAGAAACCACCGCAGCCACGCAGCACAGAGCAGCGGTCTCCCTTGGCTGCTTTGCGTTTGTTCAGGAAGCAAGTTTGTCCCAGGCTCAGTTCTGTACCTGCTGCTCACACTTTATGCCATATCAGGTGTGCTGCACCATCCTGCAGGAAGGCTCCTGGGAGCACCTTATAGTGCATTGCACTCCATCCAACCCATCCGGCCAAATGATCCCAGCAGCACCGCATCTGAGCCAAGTGGTTGCAGCACACTGGCTGCAGCCTGGCATCTGCTTCAAGCCCATCCTAGGGCACTGCAAGCAGACAGGCAAGTGAAGGGATGCTGAAATGTGGTTGTCAGCCTGCCAGGCACAATATGGCGTTGGGAAAGCCCACGTGCTTGAAGACATTTAAATGACCTTTCCCCAAAGTCCTGCTGTGCCTGGTTTCAAACTATGTACTACCAACAAGCTGGCTTCTGTTTGAGACAAGTACTGAGTTCAAGCTGCCTTTCCCTCTGCAGAGGCCTTCGTGGTGTCTAGCTGCTAAATTTTGCGCAACTGGCATGAGCTTGAAAACCTCTAAATCCTGTCCTGGACGGGCTGGTCTCATCAGAAGTGGTGTGTGGCTTCAGCTGCAACCACACACCCAGACAGCACAACGGCTGTTTCCTTCCAGAACAAATTAAAACCCCTCCCCATCGCAATAGTGCTTCATCCTCAGTTTAGCTGAAATAGGTCGAAGTGACCTGTGCTTGATCCTGTCCACCTATGAGCAGCAGCAGGATGGCTCTGCAGGAGGGACACCAACCTCGCTCACTTCCAAAGGGATGCTGGCAAGTAGAGCCAGTGCCAGCACACTGCCTGGACCCTCTAGAAATACTTGTCTTTCTCTCCCTTTTTCTCTCCAGGGTGGAGTTTGTAAAACTGGCTGCCACCTACTCCACAGTGAACCTGGGCCAGGGCTTCCCCGACTTCCCCCCACCGGACTTTCTGAAGGAGGCGTTGGAGACAGCCCTCAGCAGGGAGAACCACATGCTGCACCAGTACACCCGTGCCTTCGTGCGTGGACAGACCCCCTCCTCAGCAGTACCCCCTCACTCCCTCTTAGCCTTGCCTGCTTCAGGGCTCATCAGGCAGCAGTAAACATGGCAAATCACGAGGCAAAACATGCATCCAGGCCCCCTGCACCCAGGGCTGTAACACCCTGATTTACCAGGGTGTTTGAAGCAGCTGGGATGGAAGATGCCCTGCACACTCAGTCACAGGGTGCTTGGCTGCCCAGGCCCCTTCCAAGGGCTATTCCATGTTTTAGGAGGCTTCTGCAACCCAAGTCCCACCCATCTTCTCTCCCCACAGGGACACCCACCTCTGGTGAAGATCCTAGCCCAGCTTTTTGGGAAGCTGCTTGGACGGGACCTGGATCCTATGACCAATGTGATGGTGACTGTGGGAGCATACCAGGCCCTTTTCTGCTGCTTTCAAGCTTTCGTTGATGAAGGCGATGAGGTAACCCATGATTTGGGCTTGTTGCACCAGCAGCCATCCCTCAGGAGAGCCCTTTCTGGCTGTGGGTCTGCCAGCAGCTTCAGACTGGTTTTCATTGTCCTTTTCCAAAGCAGAAATGGGTTTATCCCCATTCTCCCATATCTGAGCTTCTAAAGGAAAAAATTACCTGCTGCAGGGCACTGTCTCATTTCTGCATAAGGCAGAATAACCCTTTTGCCCTGAGCAGGGGTGCTCTTCCTTGACATGCCCGCAGGCAGTGCAGATTCTTCATTACAGTAATTCACAGATTAGTATTTCCTGTATCTCCCAATGCTCTGTACCCATCAGGGAAGGACGGGGCACTGACACATCCCTTTCTTCCAGGTGATAATCATTGAGCCCTTCTTTGACTGCTATGAACCAATGGTGATAATGGCTGGTGGGACACCAGTGTTTATCCCACTAAGACCGGTGAGTGGGATGGAGCAAAGCTGAGGAGGAAGAGTCATAGTAAAGTGAGCAAGAGGTGAGTGGTAAGCAAAATGCAGAGGTAGCAAAGCAAGCCAAGATTCCCCTCTGTTTTCTCTAGAAAGCTCCAGAAGATGGAAAAATGATGTCTAGTGCAGACTGGAAGCTGGACTCAGCCGAACTGGCTTCTAAATTCAATGAACGGACAAAAGCCATTGTCCTGAACTCGCCCAACAACCCTCTGGGCAAGGTAACACCTCTGGCTTTGCTGTGGCTGGCCCTGAAAGCTGCTGGGGTGCTACAGCTCACCCAGCCACATTTGCAGTGTAGCAGTGACTCGACCTTCCTTGATCCAAGGGAAATGGGTGTTGTGGGAGCCCCACATGCTGCACTCACTATTTCGGTGTGTTTAAGCCTGGTCTTTTCTGCCAGCAGTGGCTTTGCCCTGTTAGACCATTGCAGCCAGCTCCTCCCCACCCTGGCTTGGGAGATGGTGCAGGCTTGGGAGAAGGCAGGGACAGGCAGGGGCTCAGAGATGCTTCTCCTGCATCCCTGCTCCATTCCCTGCCTGCTGCAGGTATTCAGCCGAGGGGAGCTGGAGGTCATTGCAGACCTGTGTGTGAAGCACGATGTCCTGTGCATCAGTGATGAGGTGTACGAGTGGCTGGTCTACGACGGGAAGGAGCACATCCGCATCGGTACGGAGAATGGGTTGGCTGAGCCTGGTGTCTTTGGGGAAGGATCTGGTGATTTAGCTGGGGTCCACTGGAAATTACATGGACTGCCTGCATGCACGTGCTGGGCATGTATCCCCATTAGAGGTATTTTGCTGCACTTCAATCTCAGCCTCCAAATCAGGTCTTAAACTTGAGTCCTGACTTCCACAGGTAGTCAGAGGAAAGACAGAGCTGCCTTCACAGAATGAGGTCTAGAGCAAAGAGCCCTTTGGCTCCAGTGAAGCTGAAATTTTCCTCGTACTTTGTGAACCCACATTTTTCTGAGCATCTCTAGTTTCGGGACATCCATTTCAACATGATTTCAGAGGCCTGTTCTTCCTGTTGCAGCAACGTGCAATCACCTTGTTGCAGAGTGATGGTGCTTGGCATCTCTGGGAACCCCTGGGGCTGGGTACCTGTGTGTGAACACACTTAATTACAAAGAGCTGCTCTTGAGAAGCCTGGCTGTCTGCTTGGGATGTGCTTTGAGGCTCATCCAGGTGAAAGATGTGCTGCGACCAGAGGCCACCATGGTTATGGTGGTTAAAGAGCTCTCACCCTGTCATTAATGCAGCCCAGAAGCAAGCATGCTCAGCCCTGCCATCGGGGTTTCTCTCTTGTTTCATTGCCAGCCAGCTTGCCAGGGATGTGGGACCGCACAGTGATCATTGGGAGTGCTGGGAAGACCTTCAGTGTCACTGGATGGAAGGTGAGTTCCCCCATGCAGCACCTCATTGTGTCCCCATCCCTGTCCCTGTCCTGCGGGGCACAGGTCCCATTGCCATAGCACGGCACTAGGGGGACTGCTGCCACACACTCAGCTTTGAGCCTCAGGGTCTGAAAGTACTAAAGCTGCTTGGTGATAGCCCTGGCTGGAAAATACAATGAAGCCAGCGCAGGCAAATAAAGGGGAACCTGAGCAGGTACCCAGAGACTTAGTACCTTCTTCCTCCTCTCCTGGCTGCAGGTAGGCTGGACTGTGGGACCCAACAGGCTGCTGCAGCACATCCGTACCATGCACCAAAACTCAGTGTACCACTGTGCCACAGTTGCCCAGGTAAGGTGGCTCCCTGCAGTTCCCAGACCACTGAAGCCAGGGTAAGAGAGGCTCCTTCTGCCCACAGCTGACCTGCAAGGCACAGAGAGGTGGTGCATGGTGCCCTGGAAAGGCTCCTTCCCCTCTCCCTGCAGTTGCCCCATGTCTGGGAGGAAGGGGAAAGCACAGCCCGCCTGGGATATGTTCCTTATTTTGCACTGACAAATCTGGCCATTTGGAGGTGCTGGAGGCAGAGACTTCCCCAATCACCTGTGAATTTCATTGGAGCATAGACTCTGGTTCCCAAGGAAGTCTTGACCATCTTTCCACTCCTCTCTCCTTACAGGAGGCTGTGGCTCAGGGTTTCCAGAGGGAGCTCATGCTCTATGGGAAACCAGACAGCTACTTTGTCCAACTGTCCAAGGAGCTGCAGAAGAAGAGAGATTGGCTGGTCCAGAGCCTGGATGCTGCGGGGATGAAACCCATCATCCCTGAGGGCACCTACTTCTTGTTGGCAGACATCTCCAACTTCAGTGAGTCACCTGCAGTTTTGCTCAGGCAGGACTGAGTACAGGGTCCAGTTCAGAGCAGTACCATCAGCAGGGACAAGAACCCACATAAACCACCACCAAAGCACGGATGGACAACAGCACGTTTCCCATCCAAGCTCCCAGAAGCTGTGGGTTTGGGGCTTGGCTGAGGCACCTGGCAGTAGCCCCAACCTTTGTGCTGCTGTGCTTCTCTTACAGAATCTGATGTCCCTGATGTCCCCAACTCTGATGAGCCCTACGACTCCAGATTTGCAAAGTGGATGGTCAAGAACAAGGTAAATGCATCCGGCCCCTTCTGCTGCTTTTGCACCCTCCTTGCTGGAAGCACAGCACACCACCACTGCCAGGTCTGGCAGCTCATGGCAGGCGATGTCTGCAGTGGCTGAACTGGGGCACAGTGGGCTGCACGGAGTAACCTCAGCTCCATGTTTCCCTTTCCCAGGGCCTTGCTGCCATTCCACTCTCTGCTTTCTACTGTGGGGCCCACAAGAATAACTACAGCCATTTCATCCGGTTCTGCTTTGCAAAGGTGAGACGCGTGGCAGCACAAATGAGGGTGAGGTTAGGATTAATAATCAGAGGTGGTTTAATGGTGTAAATGTCAAGAAGACAAAGTGCCTTGAGTATTAGAGCCTGGGCACAGCATCACAGCTGGTCTGACCCCCTCCTGCAGACATGCGAGCTGAGCTAGGGCAGCATCTTGGTCAAAACAGTCTTCTGGGTGCCTGTTTAACTGCCCCAGAGATGGGCTGTGCCTGTCTCACACTGGACATGGAGCATTTGCAATGTTCCAAAATGAGAAAGGGATTTTTATAAGAATGATGACTGCAATGACAGGAAAGGGGATTTGGCTGGAAGCCAATGACTGAACTTGTGGTATTTGTTTAGGAGGAAGCTACACTGAAGGCAGCAAGTGACATATTGCAAAAATGGAAACAGGAGAAAACCAGTCCCTGAGCGCAGTGGAGAGAGAACCAGGCTCTCCTTGGTCCTCACCTGCCCCGACTGCTCTTCCTTCCTCTTACTTGGCTTGGCTCCATACTTCGATACGTTCTTAATGTCCACGTTCTCTCTCAGACAAATGGCAAGAGGTTTGCCAGGCCCAGGGTCTGAGGGACACTTTCTGTCACTGTGAATTGATTGCACTGCTCCTGCAAGAAGCAAGTCTTTGCATGCGCTGACAGTGTCCGACGTTTTTCTTACGTTTAAAGACTTTGCTAGTAACTTCTGGGATGCATCCTGCAGGATGCAAGGTAAGGATGGCTCCTGGGGGCTTTCCCACCACCAAATTCTGAAAAGGCGTCTCAGGACCTACCTTTAAGGCCATGCTGAGGCCTTACCATGTACCCCAGGGCACAGGACAGCGTTTCCACCAGCACCACGTTCTCACCGAGTGCGGTATCACCACTCATCAGCAGGTTGATTCCTATGATCCTGAAAGTGATAAACCCAGTGAAACGCTGTTTCCCAGAACTGACAATTTTCCCATTATTCTTTTACTGGTTACTTCCAGGGAAACGGGCTTTCAGAAATAGCCTGGCTATTGCCAAACCTTCCCTGGGCACTCCCAAACTACTCCTGGCGCTTTGTCAGGGCAGCATCATCCAGGCTGCAAAGCAGAACCTTCATGCCTTTGACAAACGCACACAGTGGCCAGGGAGGATGGGTGCAGTGGCCTCAGGCTGCTCCTGTTGCTGGTGACCCTTGCAGCCTCCTACCCACCACCTGATGGGTGGTGGGGTAACGTGAGCAGCATTTTGCAAGGTCATTCTTGCACCATTCTCGATTTCCACCTGGATAACAATGTCAGCCAGCATCATCAGTCACGCAACAGACTGCAACAAGTATTTGTAGCAGTTAAATTATTAAAGTGGAATTACTGCAATTATCGAAGGGTCAGTGTCTCTGTAATCACAGGCTGATGCAGCCTTCCTGGAGAGCTGCTGTCACACGTGCAACATCCACATTGCAAAGAGCACCTCGCTCAGGCCAGCAGGTAGCAGCTCCACCGGTTTTGTGTTGGGGTGCAGCTGGTGGCCCCGATCCCCTGGGAGCCAGAGCTGCGGGAGGAGGCAAACACCCACCTGCGTTCGCCAGCAGGAGATGGGCTGATGCACCCATCCCATCTGCTCCGCCTGGGGGGGTGAGGGTGCTGCTGACGGCCCCTTGTGCACCCATACACATGCCAAACACTGAGCGCGCTACAGTCACTGGAACGTAACTGTGAGATTAGATTAGCGACACACAGGTCACCGCAACACCCCCGTGCGCGTGAGCCCTTGCTCTAAGCCATGGCGCACCCCTAAGGGGCAGGGTCCACCTCCCCATCCTTTGCACATGTTGCTTGAGCACAGACACCCAGATGTGG
>NW_009916111.1:0-351 GCF_000696875.1 Nestor notabilis
AACAGCCCTGGACCTGAAGGGATGGAGTTCAAGCCGATCCCATTCCCTACCGCTGGAGCCGGGGTTCCCATCCGCGATCCCATAGTGGTTCCTGATGACTTTCCAATTGGAAAATATCAGAAGGTAAAAGCCCTCGGAAACAGAAGAAATCCAAACAGTAATGCCTGAAACACAAACTTGTCCTGTGGGGGGGATCACACTGTTGGCAAATTAAGCATCAAAGTTCATGGAATCCTGGAATGGTTTGGGTTGGGAGGGAGCTTACAGCTGCCCCAGCTCCAGCCCCTGCCACGGGCAGGGAAACCTTCCACTAGAGCAGGTTGCTCCAAGCCCCTGTGGCCAACCTGACCT
>NW_009916111.1:369-1128 GCF_000696875.1 Nestor notabilis
CCTCCCCCAGTCAGCCTCTTCCAGTGTCCCACCACCCTCATAGGTTAGAACTTCATCCCAAGATCCCATCTAACTCTTCCCTCTTTCAGTTGGAGCCGTTCCTCCTCATCCCATCCCCGCATCCCTTGTCCAAAGCCCCTCTCCAGGTTTCCTGGAGCCCCTTTAGGCACTGGGAGCTGCTCTAAGGTCTCCCCAGAGCACAGCAGAGGGGCAGGATCCCCTCCCTGAGCTGCTGCTCACGCTCTGGGGGTGATCCCAGCACACGGAGGGGGGTCTGGGCTCAAGCACACACTGAAGCCGGGTCATGGGGAGCTTCTCCTCACCCAGCACCCCACATCCTGCTCCTCAGGCTGTCCCAGCCCAGCCCTCCCCAGCCTGGTCTGTGCCGGGGGGACTGACTGGGAAAGCCAAAGGGATGTGTTAGAATGAGCTGTTTGGATCAGAGAACAAAACCCTACGCAAAGTCCTCACCGCTTGTTCCATCCACACTCATCACCTGGAGGGGTTTTGTCTTCTTATGCTTCAATAAATTTCACTTTGTGATAAACAAGGTTAAAAAAAGGCAAAAAAGGCCATTTTCAGACAGTGAATTGTCTGCAGAAGCAGCTGAGGAGAAGAGAGGAACCAAACCCAGCCCAGGGACACAATCCCAGCACCAAATCCAGGTCCTCCATTGGCTGTGGGAGCAGCAAGGACACAATCCCAGCACCAAATCCAGGTCCCCCATCGGCTGGGGGGGGGGGAAGAGGACACAACAAC
>NW_009916111.1:1146-6824 GCF_000696875.1 Nestor notabilis
TGCCCCCAGCGGCTGTGGGAGCAGAAAGGACACAATCCCAGCACCAAATCCAGGTCCCTCATCAGCTGTGGGAGCAGCAAGGACACAATCCCAGCACCAAATCCAGGTCCCCCATCAGCTGTGGGAGAAGCAAGGACACAATCCCAGCACCAAATCCAGGTCCCACATCGGCTGTGGGAGCAGATGGAAGCTCTTTGTGCACATCTTTCTCCATGAGGTTCCCAGAAGAACAAAGAAATCCTGATGCAACGTGACCCTTAGCTCCAAAAGCCAAAGGCAGGAGGCCACGAGGAGCATTAGAACCTTCCCTAAAGCTCATGGTCATTTCAGACCCTTGATTTTTAAATCCAAACTCTCCAGAGATCCACAAAACACCTGGCAGAGGACACGGGACTTCTGCTCCCCAGGAGAAGCACAACCCCCACCCTAACCCTAACAGAACCCCACAAATAGATCAAGCCAAGAGCACAGGAGTGCAGAAGAATCAAACCCATGTGGGGAAGCAACATCCTCACTCGTGGAGCCCCATTCCCTCGGGAGTACTTCCCAGCTCTGCTGATAAGGAAGAACAAATGTTTTCATATCCAAAGGTCAGTTCTGCTGCTTCCCATCATGTGCTGCCAGCACTGGAGACTGACAGCAACGGATCCAGACACACATCATCCCATGGGAGCGGAGGGTTTGATGGTTATCCCTTGGTGTTCCAGGCAGATGTTGGGAGCTGGGTCAAGAGGAGATTTGAGAAGGTCCATGTGCGGCTGTGCCATAAAAAGACATTTACTGGGAGCATTTTATTGGACATGATCTCCAATTTAAACCAGTAAAACCCACTCAACAGCTTTCCCTGCAAGACCTTCAATCCATCTGGGGTTTCAACGCGCTCAAAGGTCCTTCTCCAACGTTTTCCATGTGCTCCAAAGGTCTTCAACGTTTTCCGTATGATCCAAAGATCTTAATTTTCAATGTGCTCTAAAGATCTTCGATGGTTTCTTACAATCACGGGATCACCCAGGCTGGAAAAGACCTTCAGGATCACCAAGTCCAACCATTGCCCAGCACTGCCAAGGCCACCTCTAACGCATGGCACGGAGGGCTTCGTCTCCACCCTCACAGGAAGAACTTCCTTATATCCAACCTTAACCTCCCCTGTTCAAGTGTGAGCCCGTATTTCAGTTTGAACCTAAAGCAGACCCACAATCTGCGTTCACTGAATGCTACGGAGAACCTGCAGAAGACCAAAGTGAGTAAAGGCTGCAATGGATGGAGAAGTAGGAAGGATGGAGTGTACTCAACCAAGAAGAGGTGATGATGCTCCCAGAAGCCACAGAGAACTTACACTGGACGTTCCAACCTGTGTTTTCAGTGTTTGCCTGGGAGGTGCCTGCACAGCTCAGCCACCCGCGGGCTGGTGGTGCCATCACCCTGCTCCAGGGCTGCTCCACAACCTGCCCCACTCACAGCCCCTGGTTCTTTGGCTGTTGCCTGTGGTGGTGCCGGTGGCTGAGTCCTGGAGTTGGGGAGTGCAGGACGCACGCACAGCCGGTACGGAGCTCCCACTGCGAGCAGGAGGCTTCCAGGCATCATCCTCAAGGATGAGCTGCTCAAGGGCAGGTTCGCAGCACTCACAGCTCACACAAATGGTTGGAGTCTCTTCCAGGAACCTTTTTACCTGATGAGCTTCCCAAAAATGCAAACCCCAGTTTTTGAGCTGGTCGAGAAAGGAGGGGGAGAAGCTTCCCTGCTTTGAGAGGCTGCCAATTCCCTGCCACCCCCCGAGCTCAGCGCTGCTCCAGGCACTCCACCTAGTGGTCTCCAGGCCATTTATCATCAATGATGCCAGCGGTTGCTTTAGCCAGAGCCAAAGGAGCAGCCAGAAGGTACCTGAGAGACCTGCAATGCATTGGTGGATGTTCTCATCCCTTATACAGGGGTACAAGGCTGGACACTTCACCTCAAAACTGCCACAGAACTGCAAAAGCCACAGAAGTCGTGGAATCAGGGGTGGAAAGGACCTAAAGCTCCTCCAGCTCCAACCCCTGCCCCGGGCAGGGACACCTTCCACTAGAGCAGGTTGCTCCAAGCCCCTGTGTCCGACCTGCCCTTGGACACTGCCAGGGATGGGGCAGCCACAGCTTCTCTGGGCACCCTGTGCCAGGGCCAAAATCCATAGGGAATTTAAGTGGGTGCAATTAGGAAATCAAGACCCTGGAGTAAGAAGTATTAGGACAGGACAGCAGATGTTATCCCAAACAACTTGAAGACCCTGGTGTGGTGTAGGACAAGACAGAAGAGTTGTGCTCTGAGGGAGGAAAACCCAAAACCCATCACAAGAGAACCCCCAGCACCGTGCACTGACATTTCAGATCCATCCCCATGGAAGGAAAAGAAGTTCCTGAAGACTTCCCAGCCTTCCCGACTGCAACCTCAAGGCAGAGCTGTTCTCCAAAGCAGCTTTACACTGTGTTGGGGTCACCAGCCTGGCTGATGTCACACCAGGTCTTTATCATGTTCAGAAGGTCCCTCCACCACCCCCTTCTAAGCAGAAAGCATCCTAAATCCCAGGCTGTATCCTGAGACAACAGGAAGCTGGGAGGGAGAACGAGCAAGGGGCAGCCTTCTCGCAGAGAAGGGCTTCAGAACAACCTGTTAAGGAGACAAAGCACTGGGCAAACTGGTCTGCACTGGTCCATCCACCTCTCCCCACATACATACTGCTTCATGGCGATCAGCTTGGAGTCCATGCTCTCCTGCTTGCCTTTCATCACCTGGATGTCAGTCAGTAGCTTGGTTACATTGTCCATTCTTGATGCTGGATACCTGGAGACAGGGAGGAGAGGTCAGTGATGCTGGACCCACAAAGTGCTGACACTGAACATCATCCATCACCCACCACCGCATCCCCACCAGGACCTTGTGTCGAGGCTGAACCCAAGCACCTACAGAGCAAGCTCTTGGCCAGCACATTTCGACTTGAAAACATCAAATTCTCTCCCAGCCTAAATAAACCCAGATATTTTTGGATCAGGAATGCAGTGTCCAGGTCAGAGCGAAGGCCAGAGCTGGTTGCTTACACAGACCTTCTGCCAGGGAACAGACCAAGATGTTCTTAGCCAGGACAATCCCACAGCTAAAACTTCACAGCCCCAGAGCCCAGGGAGAACATCTGCGCTGGAGGGAGGAGGCAAAGTCTTCTCCCACACTCTGAAGGGTCTCTACTGGGTGCAGCGAACTCAGTGATCATGTTCAGCCATTCGGGAAGCCATGAGCTGGTTTGAGAAGGAAAAGAGGGAGCACAAAGGCAGAAGAGCCTCTCCCAGAGGTCCCTCAGCAGCAGCCGGTGGCTGGAAACCCTCATCACCTCCTCTGCAAGTGTTAAAGCAGCTGAGGAGCAGGTTCTGAGCAGAGGGGTTTATACTCCTCATAAAATAAGCATTAAATCACAGAGTGATTTGGCTTGGGAGGGACCTTAAAGCTCAAATGGAAAAGACCAAATGTGAAAGGAGTTCAATCACTTGCTGGCTATGGGGGAATGGCCTCAAGAACTTCCAGATGAGGAACAAAGACCTTCAGGTGATAATACATTGCTCCAAAACCCAGCACTGGCTGCAAAGAGTTCCCAGGTGCCCAGTTTTAGTGGGCTACGTGTGAGGAATAAGGGCCTGACCACAAAGGGTGAGGAAGGTGCTATAGACATTAAAGCCAGAGAGGATGGTGGAGCTCTGCTTCAGTCCCAACATCCCATTAGAGCACCCCGAGGCTGCACCTCGGATCCCGTGTTCAGTTCTGGGCCCCTCACTGCAAGAGAGACATTGAGGTGCTGGAGCGGGGCCAGAGAAGGGCACCGGAGCTGGAGCAGGGCCTGGAGCACAAGTGTGATGGGGAAGGGCTGAGGGACCTGGGGGGTTTAGTGTGGAGAAGAGAAGGCTCAGGGGGGACCTTCTCGCTCTCTGCAACTGCCTGACAGGAGCATGGAGCCAGGAGGGGGCTGGGCTCTGCTCCCAAGGAACAAGGGATGGGACAAGAGGAAAGGGCCTCAAGCTGCGCCAGGGCAGGTTTAGCTGGAGCTGAGGAACAATTCCTTGCCCAGAGGGTGCTCAGGCATTGGAACAGGCTGCCCAGGGCAGGGCTGGAGTCACCGTCCCTGCAAGTGTTCACAGCCCGTGGAGCCGAGGCCTCAGTGCCAGGGGTTAGTGGTGGCCTTGGCACTGCTGGGCCGTGGCAGGGCTGGGGAAGGGTTGGACAGGATGAGCTTAAAGGTCCTTCCCACCCTGATTGATTCCATGATTCTGTGTCACCCTTGGAGCACACCAAGGCTTTTCAGACCAATCCTCTGGTTTTAAATGGGTCAGCTGAAGCTCATCCCAAAAGATCTGCTGCATGAACTTACACTGGTTACTTTCCTCTTGATGTTCTCCAGGAGATGCTCCTGCCCCCGGATGAAGTAGGGATGCTGGAATTCTGTATCATCTTTCTCTGGCTTCACCAATCCTCCCTGCTCAATGTGGACAACCTTTCGAAAGCCATCTGAAAACCAAAGGGGAGAGAACTGAAGTAAAGCTTAACAGGGTAAGGATGAACTTGAGGAAGCAAAAGCTAGCAGCAGTCACCCTTGTTCACTTAACTACCCAGTGCTCCATCCCATGCTATTACCTTCTAACTAACCCCATCCTAAAAATGGACTGTGGAATGAGAGACCTTTCCTCAAACTGACAGAGCTTCAGGCAGAGGGTTCTGCGGATCCTCCTTACACAGTGCTACAAGGAAGCTGGAGAGGAGTCCAGCGCTGGGGAAGCGGCACAGGAGGGATGTGGAGCTGCTGGAGCGAGGCCAGAGGAGGCCCCGGAGCTGCTGCGAGGGCTGGAGCAGCTCTGCTCTGGAGCCAGGCTGAGAGAGCTGGGCTGGGGCAGCTGGAGAAGAGAAGGCTCCTCAAGGGGACACCTTAGAGCAGCTCCAGTGCCTAAAGGGGCTCCAGGAGACCTGGAGAGGGGCTTTGGACAAGGGATGTGGGGATGGGATGAGGAGGAACAGCTCCAGCTGGAAGAGGGACGAGTTGGGTGTATTACTGGGACGAGGTTCCTCACCACAGGGGTGCTGGGACACTGGAAGGGTTGAGGGGAGAAGCTGTGGCTGTCCCATCCCTGGCAGGATTTAAGGCCCAGTTGGGCACCAGGGGAGGGACTTTTTACACAGGCATGTAGTGACAGGACAAGGGGAATGGGTTTAACCTGACAAAGGGAGATTTATGTTAGAAACGAGAAAGAAGTTCTTCCCTATGAGGGTGGTGAGGTGCTGGCACAGAAGCTGTAGCTGCCCCCTCCCGGGCAGTGTTCAAGGCCAGGTTGGACACAGGGGCTTGGAGCAACCTGCTCTAGTGGAAGGTGTCCCTGCCCGGGGCAGGGGTTGGAGATGGAGGAGCTTTAAGGTCCTTTCCCACCCAAGGCATTCCATGACATCCAAATCACCAGTCTCTTGACCTTCACATCAAAGCCCTAAATTGTATTTTTAACCAGTCTGCAACACCCAAAGAAACCCAACTCTGCAGTTTTTTTCCTCATTCCACCCCTGACAATAAACCCCATCCTGGCTCCAAACAATTCCCTGGAACTCCAGCCACAGGCACCGCTCCTGCTATTCCCACTGCAGCAACACATCCCCCTGGATGGGTGACGGTGCAATTC
>NW_009916111.1:6862-10397 GCF_000696875.1 Nestor notabilis
CCATATGCTGGAAGTGCTTCCTCGGGAGTTGAGGAAGAAGCTGTGCACTAAAGCCTTCAGATGGGATTACCCCATTTCCAGTTCTTCAAGTCATCCCTAAGAACTGAAGGCCCCATTCCTGAAGCTCTTCAAGAGAGCTGGTGTTGAAAGGTAATGAAAATGTCATCCCTCCTAATCCCATTGGAATGCTCTCTGCAGCCCACATCTCTGGAAGTGCTTCCTCGGGAGTTGAGGAAGAAGCTGTGCACTAAAGCCTTCAGATGGGATTACCCCATTTCCAGTTCTTCAAGTCATCCCTAAGAACTGAAGGCCCCATTCCTGAAGCTCTTCAAGAGAGCTGGTGTTGAAAGGTAATGAAAATGTCATCCCTCCTAATCCCATTGGAATGCTCTCTGCAGCCCACATCTGGAGCATTAACATTAATCCCTGATGAAGCCTCCATGTGAGAGGGGGTGAAAGGCATCCTCTGTGTTCCTGTTATCCCAAGAAGGCAGCCCTGGATGCACAGGAGGAAGCCCTGAAGCAACGGCTCTGGGCTATTCCCACAACATTCCCACTAGCTGCAGGAAGGAGCTGCTGCAAGTGCAGCCACCCATCAGGCAGCTCTCGACTTCCTTGTGCATCCATTGGGGAAAAGGGGATCAAGCAGTTTGGAAACATGGAGAAAGAAGGGGAGGAACCAGCAGCGTGGAGACACTCGGGGAGAGGAGCAAAAGACGGGGGGGAGACACGTGCTGGAGGGAAGGGCTGGGACCAGAGGGACCAGGACAGGCTGGAAGGTGGGAACCTCCTGGAGCTCAACCAGGCCAAGGGAAACGTCCTGCCCCTGGGTCGGGGCAATCCCAGCACAGACCCAGGCTGGGGAGAAAGGTGGGGGGAAGGCAGAAAAAGAAAGGAGGGAGGAAAGGAAAAGGGGGGAACTGATGGGAAGGATCAAGTTTCCAGGGACACTGTCCTGATGCAAAGGAATAAACCTGCCGGTATCCACAGGGATAGGATGTAAGTGGAGGATTCCAGCTGCAGCTCCGGGTCAGACACCCAGCACCAAGCGCTGCCTCCCCATCCTTCCCTGGCAGCACGGCCCTGGGGAATGCAGGGAATGCTGGCCCCTGGAGCCTCGGGAAAGAGCTCCACAGGATCAGGCCCAGCACCGAGGTGCTGATCCAGCCCCAAAGCAGAGCACTGAGGGTGGTGGGACACGGGAAGGGTTGAGGGGAGAAGCTGTGGCTGCCCCATCCCTGGCAGTGTTCAAGGCCAGGCTGGACACAGGGGCTTGGAGCAACCTGCTCTAGTGGAAGGTGTCCCTGCCCAGGACAGGGACTGGAGCTGGAGGAGCTTTAAGGTCTCTTCAACCCAACCCATTCCCTGACTCCATGACTGGATGAACAACCCTGAGGTCCCTCCAGCCCTCCTACGCCATGGTTCTGTGGATTGCTCTTCTACATAACTGCTGGTCAGTAGAGCAAGTTCAACCAGGGCTGCTTCCACACACCACTGGCAGTGAGGTGCCGTCAAGAACACGAGCAGAAAATGAACCAGGTGTCCCATGTGGTGGGACTGTCCCCTTGGAAGCATCCCAGAGGAGCATCCTCCATGAGACAGGATGGTAAAATGACTGATGGACAAAGCAAGAGAGATGTTTAGATCTCCTCTGACAATCAGGGGACATCAGAAGAACTCAAGAGCCTCAAGTTCTCTGTACGCAGCAGGTTCCAGGTCTGGCTGTTGTTATTCCTCTCAGCTCCTCAAAACCACCACTTGGTCCTCAAAAGTGGAGCGATGCAAATGCTCCCGAGCCAACGGAACGTCTCTGCACTGAAGCTGGGCTGGATCCATGAGCCTCCCGTGAGGAGGAACCCAACCCTTCACCCAGGAGCTACTTACACATGTTGAGCTGCCGCACGAAGCTGGCCATGTTGTTGTGTTTGAAGTACTTCGGGAGCACCTCCTTGGCAAACTGGCCTTGGTCAAACACATGGAAGCTGCTTCCACTCTGTCAGAGAAAGAAGGAAAATGGAATGTTATCAACCTCCGTTGCACAGAAAGGGAGAAGCCCACCAGCACCTTCAGTTCATGGAGGCAGGGAATGGTTTGGGATGAAGGGACCTTAAAGCTCCTCCAGCTCCAACCCCTGCCACAGGCAGGGACCCCTTCCACTAGATCAGGTTGCTCCAAGCCCCTGTGTCCAACCTGGCCTTGAACACTGCCAGGGATGGGGCAGCCACAGCTTCTCCCTTCAACCCTTCCCATGTCCCACCACCCTGCACTTGTTGAACCTCAACTGGCCACAGACCCATGAGCCAAATGAAGCCATTGGAGCCAGTCTGAGGTCAAACGTCAGCACCCACCAACCCACTGTCCTGGTTCCACTGGGACGGAGTTAAATCACGACACAAACCAGGAGAGCTCCATGTCCTCGAGCCTCCAGCAGCCGTGGCCACGCAGGGGAGGTTCAGACCAAGACATGGTTTGGTTTGGAAGGGGAGAGCAAGAGGAACTGCTGAGTTTCAGTGCTTCATTACGGTTGATGAACATTTTCTATGTGTTGATATAAGCAGCAGGAGAAGGCAGGAGACAGGAGGAATCGTCCCTGCTCCTTGGAGCCCCGAGGCCCAGTGGCTGTGGGGTGCTGGAAGGTGAGGTCTCACCAACAGGACGGTGCCTGCCAGGAGGAACCGGTCACTCCGAGTGCTGGAGCTGGCCTGGGCAGCCAGGATCCCCTGAGCAGGCCTGGTCTCTGCTACCTTCTGGCACAGGGGGTGGGAATGATCCTGTTGGCAGAAGCACCCGCTCCACAGCAGCCGAAGGGATCTTCCTTCTGGCGAAGAATCCC
Source organism: Nestor notabilis (assembly GCF_000696875.1). NCBI lineage: Eukaryota > Metazoa > Chordata > Aves > Psittaciformes > Psittacidae > Nestor > Nestor notabilis. The sequence goes on from NW_009916111.1 coordinate 9,696, forward strand.
TGGCGCATTTCCCAACGTGGAGTTCCTGCTCCTGCTGCAGCCCCGCAGAGCTGCGGGGTGCCTCCCTGAGACAGAAGGTCCATCAGGAGTGAGGATCCATCCGCCACGGGGCACCCAGGACGGTCAAGGCAAGAGCAGCGGGGCCGGGCCACCCCAGGCAGCACTGCTGGAGCCTCCAGAGCTGCCCCCTCCAGTCCACCAGGACACGTCCCTGCCCACTGCAGGGGCCTGGGACTGGACGAGCTCTGAAGGTCCTTCCCAACCCAGACTGCGCCATGATTCCATGATTCAACCCCCAACAGGACCTTCACAAGCAGGGGCTGCTCCTTCTGCAGCAACCAGGGCTTGCACCAGGGGAGAAGATGCTCCTCGCCCAACAAGGCGAACACAGACCCAAGAGAGCCCCAAACCCAGAGGTGTCAGCTCAGAGCTGCACCCAGCACCATGAGTGCCTGTGGAGAGGGGCCAAGTCCCAGCATGACCCTCCAGGGAACCTCCAGGCCCAGATCTTCTGGACTGACTTAAAAGCACGACCAAGATGGGATTTGCAGACAGATGTGTCTCCCTTGCAGAGTTACAGAGCAAATTGAATGCAGAGTTAATCCTTAAGGATTAGGATGACTTCTCTAAATCATGGGATAGTTTGGGTGGAAGGGAGCTTAAACCTCCAGAGCTCCAGCCCCTGCCACAGACAGGGACACC
>NW_009916112.1:0-5794 GCF_000696875.1 Nestor notabilis
CCTGGAGCGTTCCATGGGGTTATTGTGGCCCAAGTGCAGGACACAGCACTGATCCTTGTTGAACCTCATACCGCTGCCCATAGCCCATGGATCCAGCCCGCCCAGACCCCTCTGCAGAGCCTCCTACCCTCCAGCAGATCAACACTCCCACCAACTTGGTGTCATCCACAAATTCAGTGAGGGTGCACTCAATCCGCTCATCCAGATCATCAATAAAGATATTAAACAGCACTGACCTTAATATGGAAACATCTGGCAGCGAAGCCATGGCTTGTTCCCTTTGTGCGGGTAAATGAACTGTAGTACACGAGGTAAATAAACCAGTGACATGTTCAAGCTGCATGTTTTGATTATTCAAATGTTATCTGAGAACAGAAAGTAAAAAGTTAGTTTTATTGCATCTGTCTTGAGCCCTGGAGGGAAACAGAACATCGGGTTTTCCTCCTTTAACTGAAAAGGCACCAATATCCTGAAGTCCTTGTTGAACGCTGGCCTGGCAAGTGGCTCGTCCTCCTAATTTTGCTTCATTCCCACGATTTCTAGGAACGAGAGGAGACGGGAAGTGATCTCAGGTGCTTGTTCAGAATAGCTTTATGGCCCTTTAAAAGCTCGAGAATCTCCCCTTTATATTTTTAGATGCATTTTTAATCAGACCTTCTGGTCTAAATGGTTGTAAGATGTATCTAAGGTTACAAATGAAAGCACTTAGCAGCAATTCAGCTTCTGAGACCAGAGGAAATCAGGCCAGCCTGTCCTGCTCTCAGCTGTTCAGCACTATTTTCATACCAGAGTTTTCATCTGGTGGAGAATTTTAGCAGAGTTCCGATTTAGTCTAATGAGCTGTCAGTTATTTTAAGCTTTGATTTTTTAATACCTTCATTTGGCCTTTTAGTTATTTTCTTCCCTGAGATCACCAACACTTGTGTTATTTTTGGCTGGCGTTTTAGACCTCGCTCTTTCCTCAGCAAGGTGAATTTATTGTCTGTTTATTTACTTGTGCTCTGACCCGCTGGCCAAGCCACAAAGGGGTGTGTAACGCCGGGGCAGTGATGTAGGGTTAACAGACATTAAAGCAGTCCAATCTGGTAAACATCAAGGCAACTGAAAACAGATAATAACAAGAGCTGCTGGCTGGGAACTCCTGACTCGCAGGCAGCTGGCAGAGAGACTCAAGCGGAAGAAAAGAGATCATTTCAGATGCCAGAGCTGGTCAGAGCTAGCTGAATCCACATTCACTCGGCAATCAAGACACCTTGCCAAGCTGAGGCACTCCAGCAAATAGCTCTGGAGGGCCCGAGGCAGAAGACACCTGGAACTGGGTAGATCCAGATCCAATCAGAGTCCCTTTTTGATGGGGCAAACACAAGCACGAAGGACTAACCTCCTACAGAACATACGCTGGGTTGCTTGGTTTGCCTTTCCCCCCTCCCTTTGCCTTGTTGTGATACTTCCTTAAAGGTAGCTCAAATTGACTTAATTTAATACTCTTTATATTCCTTCCTTTAACGCTTCTCTAGCAGAGACCTCTGCCACTGTCTCAGGCTTGGTCTTCTCTGGGTTCACGTCTCAGTGCTTGACAGCTCTCCCTAGATCACCGTTTGTGGCTCTGGCTACCTAGGACATGCTGAGGTGAGACAGAAGAGAGAAGAGGGGAGCTTAGAACCTGAAAGAGCTCAGTTTGGGGCAAATACACTTCCCAGCTGTTCTGTTGTTCTGCTGTGGGGTTGTTCCAGGAGAAGTGCAAGTCAGCCAGCTCCGAGTTACTCCATGTGATAGAAGAGGTGCCAGAAAAATGGGGACAGCAGAGGAAAAAAGGCTTCTTTCCACTTGCACAGTTTTCATGTTGGCCCTTTACAGCTGAAATAAATGAACGTTGTTAATTTGAACTGTGGCTTAGAGGCCTGAATTAGCGATTATATTGACAAGCAATAGCGATGCAGCCATATGCCTCATAGGATGAATTCATCCTGTTTGCTTTTATGACTGCGTTTTAGCTTACAGTTTTCAACTTCCCTAGCCTTGACCAACCCAAAGATGTCAGATTTTTCCACCTTGACATCAACCCCGTCCTTGTGTCACTACAAATTCTTAGTAAATACCTGTCCTCCAATAGGGCCATGGTTTTGGCCAGGTTGAAAAACGGACAGTTTATTCCAAGATGTTTTCCAGTTCTTTCCTTCTTTCACTCCAATGGCCATCCCATGCGTTCCCAGATATGCCTGCCTGACATTGCCCAGCAGGTCTCCAAGCTCAGTCCAGGGAAACCAGGCGCAGGAAGGACAGCAACAGAAGTGAACATAAGGAAGAGCTGGTGCCAAAAACAGTGAGTACCAGTGGTTCCTTAGAAAAGCCTACTGGAAAATATTGCAGTCCTGGCTTTGAGTGAGCTGACGGGTTTTTCTCCCAAGCAAATTTAAGATGAAGGGGGATATTAAGAGGTAGATGAGGTAGTTACTTGGGAAGAAGTACTGATGACAACATCAAAGAGAGATATGGGCAGGGAATTGGCTTTCCCCTCTCCTGAAACACAGCAATTTGGCTTCATGGAATGGGCAACACTTGAAGGGGAAGACTCCAATTTAAATATAGGATGAGGATGCATATGAGTCACTTCGCTTGGATACTGGCCACGTCTTCCCAAGAAATGGGTTTCTATGAGCAGTTCAGCCCCTGGTGCTCACCCAGGACATGTGTGCAGGAAGATGGGGTCGGGGCTGCAGTCACACTCCTCAGCCCCCATCCACCCCTTGCCACTCACCACCATTAGTGCCACCTCTGCCCCGTGCCCTCCCACAGCAGCTTTCCGGGCAGAATTAAGCAATGCATTGGCAGCCTCTCTGTGGCCCTGCAATCAGATGATGTTGGCAAGGGCCCGCTTTGCTTGTGCCTGCAGCTGCTGTGGAGAGGCTGTTGCTTGGAGAGGCAGCCCAGAGGTGAGGGACTCCGGAGAGGAGAGGGAAACCTGTCACCCATGGGCCGCACTTCTGCCCTGAGCTGTAGCTCAGTGTGCCCTGTGAGCAGGACACCATGGCAAAGCCTTTCAGAAAGTCTAACTAGATTATGTCAGATAATCCTCTGTCAGCTACAGTCTTACTGGCAACGCCAACAAAACCAAAGCAGCACGTTTTCCCACTGTAAAAAGCATTGCAAAACATTGTTCCTACCATGCTAGATTCACGTATCATTCCTTTTTGGTTTAAATTCCTGCCAACCAGCTTTCTTTACTGCCTTATTACTCCATCTGAAATAATTATCTAGACCCACGTTACCATGTTTTTCTGAAGACTCTTCACTTTTCTGCTTGTCTTCAAACACATGGCATGGCAGCCTCTATGTTAAAAGCACGGTGACCTCTGGAGGCCTTGTGAGCCAATCTGTTCTGCTCCAGAGCCACGACTCTTTTCCAGCAGTCCCTCTCTCCTTATCTTGTCTTTGTGCTGAAAAAAAGGAGGAGCCTCTCTATCTTACAATGTCTGAACGACTATTGTAGATAAAAAGCAGGTTTTTCCGCCTCCTAATTATATCCAGAGCTCCACAATGTGCTCACCAGTTCTTTTATTCTGTTTGCTATAATGCAAAGAAGTCAGTCATTCAACGTGCAATGCAGCCATCTAAAAAAAGGAACGGAGGTTTGGGGGATGAGGCCACATTCTTAGCAAGTACCTTTGTATTATGAAACAAGAAGAGGAGCAGCTGTGATGGTGAGCATGATAAGCAGCGTGTGTTGTCACACTGCAGCTCAGCACAGTTTTCAAGTGATGGCAGGGAATGACAGAACAACTTCTGCTGGCTGCTTCTGATTATACAGAATGTCTAGTTTTCATGAGGCATCACTTTTTCATCCAGTGGATATACCAGCAGATGGCCAACCTGTTTCATTCTGTGCTTATCAATAAAGGACTATAAATTCCCAAAGCACACAGCATCATCCGAGGTGGAAGGGATGGCAGGAAGCTGTGCTGTAGGCAAACACCATCACCTGCCCTGCTGCTTGCCTGATCAGGGCTTTAATTTGGCAGAAGCAGGGATAAGATTATGCCTTGCTTTGTCAGCCTGAGATAGAGGCTGTGTCAGTCCAATGTAGTGCCTGGTAACGTGGCACCTCCATGCTCATATCCCAGCTCAGCAGCACACCAGGTACCACCTTCAGATCTTTAGAGCCAGAGGGCTGGGGGCCAGTCTAGGACTGAGTTAGTCCATTCTGTCTACTTAGCTCTTCCCATTTTCCTTGCACTTTACTACTTCTGTTATCTCCACCTCTTATGCTTACCCTGCTTCCCACAATCACTAAATACCAAGCATGGAGGCTGAATAGGAAATGAAGATTAAAAACCTGTCATAACCAGAATTAGCAGAGTAAGACAAAAAGAAGCTTTCAGCTGTCACAGCTTGTCCAGCCCATCTCCCTGGAATGATTTCTCTGCCTCCCCCTGGGACATTTCAGTCTGCTATTTCCTTACTCAAATCAAGCCTGAAAGCCCTTCTTGCCTCTTCAGGTCTTGATTGGCTTCTCAGTGAAATGGCTCTCAGAGCATGGCACAAGCCCTAAGTGCCCTACCTGAACCTATAAATGGTGGTCTTTAAAGAAATGGCAAGCCAGTTATCTTCAGAGTGCTTAGCTGTACCTGTGCTAGCACTCAACCTTCGCTTCCCCAATCCCACAGTTACAGCAGTTAGAGCTTGCTGATTTTGTTGCCCTTTAGAAGAAGCTTCCTTAAAATAGCCTAGCCACAAGGGCATAATGAGGTGCACAGCTGGACAGAGCTCTCTGAGCAGCAGGAGGAAAAAGAGAGAACATATGTGGGACCAAAATGCTCTGAGCCTGGAAATGACTGAGCCCCAGTCATTCAAATGGCTGAAGATTAAGGGCTCACACAGCTGGACCATTAAAAATACAATAAAATTGAGGCAGACCAGGCAAAAACAGCAGCAAAAAGGGGCAAGGGACTAATATATCATTTACTTTTTACAAGCTGCATCTTCTCTCTGCTTTCTTGTTTTCCCATGGAACAAAGAAACCACCGGTCATTCTGTACAAGAGTAGAGAAAGGTTGTTTTGAAATAGGGATCCTTAATAAGAGACTTGGAGCTCATTTCCCACCTCAAAACTGCAACAGAGCTGCTGTGATTGTGCCTGGGAGCCTGCAGAACCCAGGCTTGCCAACACAGCACTAAGGGGAGTCGATTCTCCTTGAAACTGCTAGATTAATCTTTTCGCTTCAACTGTGGCACCTTCTAGTTATGTGCACATATTATAGATCAAACAAGATCAATTGCTCCATTCTAGAGACTCCACCCGAGGGAAAACATACCAACAAGATGATAAAACTCCACCTCTGAGGTCCTCATCTCAATACTATTTCATTACAGTGACAATAAACCAAAGTATTCCATTCCCTTGAGCTTCTACAATTAGATATCTACTATCAGTTTAGCATCATACTCCCCACTCTACTTAACATGACACACTCTAAACTATTCCTGTGATCCCTATCCACAGTCAGCACGCTCACTTGAAACCTCCTTCCTCTCCTGCTCCAAAGACATATACCAGGGAGGAGTATTGCATAGATATGCTGCAGCAGGGAAGCAGGTTACTGTAATCTCCAAATCCTTCCATCTTCTATGTGTTTACCCCAAATGAAAATTAACTGGAGAAAGCACTAGACCTACTTTTATGTGTTACACAGCAGTGAATTTACTGCCAACACTGTATAGACACAACTAAACCTATACCTCCCCCAGCCCCCCCAGACACCTCCAACTAGTTTTATCACCACAGGGCAAGAGGTAG
>NW_009916112.1:5825-13564 GCF_000696875.1 Nestor notabilis
TGATCATGCCTTAACCCAAAATAAGGTTTTGCTTTGTCAGATTAATTATACCTTCTGGCATCAGGAACTGAAATTAGCAGGCGGTTTCGCCTTGGGTTGCCCAGAGACTGTAGAATGAATCATGCCTGCTCTTGTGCTGCACCCCAGACCATGAGGAATGAGGGGTGGGAAGAGCAGGATCTTTATTTTCCTGCTCTGATGTCTGTGGCTAGAGAGTCATAGCCATGCTCTGGCTCTGTAGGCACTGTGATGTGGCTGGTTGGCATTGCTGTCATCCCACATGCGGCAGAGATGGCCATCATCTTCTAATGGCTGCATTTACACAACCACAGGGGCATATTCACCACTGTGCTTTGATGCTGGTGTGAAACGATGGCCCTGTAACTTCTCAAAACGTTGCTGAAACTTGCTGAAATTACTTTGACCCGAGAACAATGCTCAACAAAATAAATGTAGCCAGACCTTTTCAACATTTAAATACACAGAAAACACCCCCTGAGTAACCAAGATACCCTCCTCCCCCTTATAGCTGTTAAGCACCAGACACCCGGAAGTTAGCTAAAGTCTTAAGTCTTGCAAGAGAAGGAGACACTTCTGCTTGCCTCTTTCACGTCTTTATATACCTAAAGTCCTTCTGGCATTTTGTTTCCATGGTCGTTGCTTTTCAACCACTTCTCCCTCCCTCAGGCCCCCCTTTTCCTCACTCCTTTACACGGTTGAGAAGGTCCCTCCCTGGTGCAGCTGAGCTGCCTGCAGTTACCCTCCCAACCCCTGCCTGCCTCCCCGCCAGGGCTGCTCCAGCCAGGCTTCCTCTGCTCCTCTCCCTCTCCCAGAGCTCCCTCTGCTGCTGGATGCAGCTGCGCCTGGAAACATGGCTCTAAACCCTCAGAACCCCCGGGCATCGGTGATGCTCGAGTGACTGATGCTTGATGCAGAGCTGATGCAGGAGCAAGGCCGCAGTGCCTCTTGAAGGCAAAAGGAGCAGCATCCTTGCTCAGCGCCCTTCAGGGATGCCCTTTACTGTTGGGAGGGTCAGTGCTTTGGGAAACACTGCTTCTCTGCACAGAAAAGCTGGCCTTTGTGCTCCGCTTCCAGCTGTTTCGTGTAGGACATCAGCATAATGCCGTGGGGTAGGTAGCTGCACACCCAAAGTTGGTTGGTTACAGGAGGTACAGTAGGAGAGGAAGGGAAAACTCTTCAAAAATGGCTGAGGAGTGAAGAATAAGGCCCCAGCCTGTGAAATACTTAGAACACTATTTCTGCCCCCTGTAAGCACGCTATGGCAGCCTCGCTGGAATGCAGCTGCACAGCGTAGGTGCCTGGAGGTACGTGCCACTGCAGCAGGGCACAGGAGATGGTGCGTGAGCATGAGGGACCTGCCAGAGGGATGGATGCTCCTGTCCCCTTGCCCTCTCCAGGGGTGATGAGCTGCAGAGCTGCCTCCTCGCCATGCAGCACATGCGCACTGTTGGCATGATGCTCAGCAGCAATCACTGTGCTGGGCTCCTGGATGCCAGGATTGAGGAGAAAGAGCACAGGAAACCCATTCATCAGCAGTGAGGAGGCCTGGCATCAAAACATGCCTGTATCTTGTGCACCCTGGTACCAAGGGATGGTGCCCGGCTCTGCCTCCACCCGGAGGAGCTTGACAAGGGAACGTGCCCTGCTCACACCACCATGTTTGCACACTTCTTGCTCACACCACCACGTTTGCACACTTGTTGCTCACACTTCCCTGCACATGTTGCCATAGGAACTGCAGCCCCAGCATCTGCTGCCTGCTGTGCTGTGCCCAACGTGCTCACCCATCTCCGCTCGTGCCTCCTCACTCGCCAGCTCCCCGCCTCGTCCTCCCAGTTTGGGTGACAATCAGATTACTGCTGTAGCAGCTAATTATTGCATTAGTTATAATTAACCTATTCATTTGTCTCTCCCCCTCCCTCCCACCTTGGAACATTTCCATGTCTCCATCCTTTTCCACCTTCACGCTAGCTCTGCTCTCTGACTCCCATCCCCTTTTCTTCCGCACTCCTGAGCCACAAAGCCTTGTCTGCACTGCCGTACCCTTTCCTTCCTCTTCCCGTGTGCTCTTACCTAGTGCCCTTTGCTCCACCCTTCAGTCCTTCTCCTCCCGTTTCTTTCCCCTTAGACCCACTGCCCACTACATGAGGCTACTCCTTTACACAGTTCTTCTCTTCCTTCTACCCCTGTGCCAGCTTCTTTGAAGTCTGAGCCAGGCTTGCAGCTCTCCTGCGCTCTGTCTGGCTCTTATACAGCCAACAGCATTTCTCATTCTCTGCTCTTGTCTATCCAAATACCCCAGAAACCGAACCTCCTCCACCTCCTAATAGCTTGTACCTCTAGCCTCACTCCACCCTTTACTCCTCGGAATCCTCACTTGCCTCCAGGGTCCTTCATCAAGCCCTCCAGTGTAAGCACATTATAACCTCTCACCGTCCCCAACTCCTTCCCTGACCCACCTTTCTTCTTCCTTGTCTTCTGAATGGGAAATTCCAGCCAGCACCACAGCCAGCTCCTCCTTCACCCTAGCAGCCCTGGTCTACACCTTTATTCCAGTGCTTGTGCCATCAAGTTTCACAGCCTCTCACTCCTCCACCACTTTTCCCCTGGCTGTCTTGCTGATTTTGATGCCGTTGACTGCAAATTCCCTTTGAAGTCCTACTCCCTCTCCAGGAGTCACTTTTCCTCTCTGCCACCCTCTCCCTTTCCATGTAGCCCCTTGGACCAGGACCCTGGTGTCTTCCCTCCATCCCAGGGCACATCCTTGTGCCCTGCCCTGTCAACCTGGGAGTCTCCAGCACCCCTACCTCTCCTTCCTCCCATGTGAAGGACACAGATGTCCCCTGGGGCTCCTTTTGGAGTCCATCTCATCTGCCTAGAGGGCTTCAGTTAGCATCTACAGCTGTGCTGGTCCCCACTCCCAATGGGTGTCTCCCCATCTTGCACCTCAGCCGACTTTACCCCTTCCTAGATATTGAGTGCTGCTACTGCCATCTTCACTGATCCCTTGCTTTTCCTTGCAAGTCCCTTGTTTTCTTACTGGGAACATCACACTTTCTTGCTTGGTTTCTTCTTCTTCCACTTCTCCAGCCTTGTGTCACCACCACTGGTCATGAAATCATTACACTTAGACTGTTGCTGCGGGATGTGCAGATGATGTGCATGTGAGAGCACACATAAGGATGCTGCAAGTTTGACAAGGAATTTTCTACACGTATTCTATTTCCATACATACTTCAGACCATCTGTGGAAAGCTGACAAATGACTAGTTGGAAACATATTATAAAATCTTGCTATTTTACTTAAAACATTAATTCAGGAGGCTCAGATCTGAGAACTCAGCAGAACACTAACAGTCTGCTTGTGCTTCCCCATTTTGCTCATCTCTCCTTTACAACAAGAAGGTCTCATAGCTGAATGTGCCCTGGAGCCTTCCCCCAGCCCTGCCACTCTCGAGCCCATTTGGCTGCTAGCTTGGCACGTGTTGTTATGCATTGCTGGAGCCTCGGGTCCACACGTGCTTGTTAATACAGCCTGGAGTCATCTGCATGTGTGTTCTCAAGTCAGCAAAAGCGAGACAGCGCCTCGTTATTTCATAGTGGCACCTCTGGACTCGAGATCAGCACATTAGCAAGGCTTTTGTAAGCCTGTTTGCAGTGTTCTTTCAGGTGCTTCTTGCACACTGCTTTGTCCTGTTATCTGTATGTGTGGACTCCAAATTTCCAGCTCCATCCGTTTGAACAGCATCCTGGATACATTTGAAGTTACCTTTGTGACCATCTCTTTCCTGATTCACAGTATTTGAGAAAGCTTCTGGTATCTGTCTAGTTTCCAAATACCATTTTGTGGTGATACCGGCCTGGGGGAGACTGCCAGCTCTATAGTCCTGCTTTTCCCTATATCAAATTTCTCTTTTAATTCCAAACCTCTGGAAAAATACCTCTTTCTGTGCTGCCTTTTTCATTCTCAGCTCCCCCGTGTAGAACAGCTTGTCTCAGCTGTGCTTACTGCAGAATTTCTTCTTCACATCCAAATACCTGTTGTTGAACTCATCTTTAATCTGTCCTTGTGTTTGTGCCTTTGTTGTCGTGCTATCAACTAGTTCTTCTGTCTTTCCTCTTTGAAAACAACCACACAGACCTTCCCTGTATGTGTTCTTCTGCAGAACAAATCCAGGTTAGTCCAACAGAGGGTGAGAGACAGGTACCTGCACTTCTAACTCATGTAAACCTCTGTTTGTTGCTGCTGGGATGTGAGCTCTGGCTGGTCCTCTCATACCTTGTCCTCCTGATCTGCAGTTGATTCCATTGCAAATCCCTTTGCTTGGATGACTGATTGGTAAATCTGAATACATAGAAAACAACAGTGACATGTTAGTAAATCTACAGTAAATTCTCTGAAAACAGGCTGGCTTTTCCAATTTACACCTGCTGACCACGCAGCATTCCGTAGGCTTCCTGCACTGACAGTGGTCCATCACAATACTTCCACGTACACCACACCAGTTGTAGCTGGAGGAACTGGCTGCAGCAGGCAACATTTCCCACTCAGATCTTGCTGCAGAACCAGAAATGAACCTCTCAGGATTTAAGACGGTCCCACAGCCTCATCCCCAACCACAGGGAACCCACATGTTCATCCTCTTTTATAACTGGGTTTCATTTCACTCACAGACAGAGTCTATTTGATAGAAAAGGACCATCAGCTGCACAGAACGGTCACAGATTGTGCCTGAACTAGGGTGCTTCTGGTGCAAGAGGGAAGAGTCCAAAATACATCAAAGGAAGGACTCCAAGGAAGGATTGGATGGTCAGTGTCTTGGGTTTGACTTGTACTCCATGTCAGGACTAGTCAGATGGGAAGAGCTGCCCCTTTTTCAGAAGTCTCAATGACACGATGGGATTTGGAATAGAAACCAGGGAATGCTGTGACTGGTACCCTGCCCTACCTGAGCCCCAAAACCTTTCAGCTTTAGGGGTGGGAATTTGCTCAGAAAGGCTGATTCCAAACAGAACTGGAGCATGCACCAAGGGAGCAGGTAGATCCTTAGAAGCACAGGTCTAATCCCTGCCATTTTCCATCCTAAGCCCAATATTTTTATGTGCACTGGCCAGCCCTTTGCGGTAACATCAGACATCAGGCAAATGTTTCCTTCTATTGTCTCTGCATCTCCCAAAGGACCTTTGGCTTGAGTGTCTTTGCCAACAAATAAGAGGCAGCAAAAGCAGCTGACAGATGGAGATGGGTGATGACGGTAGGAACGAGCTGACCACGATGCTGGTTGCTGTTTATTCTTCCGAACAAAGGACAACCAGCTTGCTCAGGGATGCATGAACAGGAAGGAAGAGCTGATCTCTGCTCTGCCTGGCTAAGCACGTAATGACCTGGGATGAAGTCCCAACTTGAACAACCTGGGAGCGGGGGAACCTGAAGAACACTTAAATACAACCCAGTTGCATTCTTTTTGTGTTACCTATTGAGGGGAGTTCCTAACTCTGAATGAGCAGAACATGGCTCAAATATTGGCTGGCTTGCTGGGTTTGGGGAAAGGGGAAAACCAGGGTGAGCTTCACACTGCTGGTGCTATGGCCATGTGGGGCACAAGCAAGAGAGCATGGTCTCCTCCCCTTTTCACTTGCCTTCACACAGGAGGTGGGCTGTGCCCTCACCTCCTCCTTTTGGGCCTGGAGAGAACAAGAGGAGCAGAAGCAGAGGGGTGATGGTCTTTCCACTTGGCTCAATTAGCAGAGCCATTAGGTACAGCAAAATCCCCAAATCCCTGAGTTCACATCAGTGTGAGACCCTTACAGTTTTCTTTCCTCGAGCTGGATCATTTGGAGAAGAGCTACAAGCAACCATACCCATAGACAAGCTTGTTGTGTTCTCAGGAGCAGGGCCATGGCTGGATTATAGTTGGGATGCCAGCCTGCCAGATATCACCTGGTTTGGACACCACAGTCATGTCTTTGCTTGATGCAGATTTAGGACTGCTCCAAGATAGTGTGGTTGATAGCGCATGGAAAAGCCAGAATGGGTCAGACACGTTCCCTGGATCTCCACTTTGCTCTCCCAAGATATTTTCTCCACTCCATCTGAGTTTGATGGATGTTCTCTTCCTGTTCCCATTCAAGTGTGTACAGGCTTGGAAAGATGCTGATGCAGGACTTTGAAATCCCTGAATGCAGCCAACGGAGAGGACTGAGCTCTCGCATCCACACAGGCAAGTTTGTATGTTGACAGCTGCAGACCAAAGCTTATGAATTAGTTTTCTGCCTTCAGGAATTTAAAGGTGAGATGCACCATTTTACTGCACCTCTGATAAATCAGTGCCTGGCACAGCTTCACAAAGGGCAGGGTTCCACAGCCAGAAGAGCCTGCAGATGTGACATAGGACCATGAGAGACCTCTCTTCTGCTGGGATAACAACGGGAGGTGAGGCAGGATATTGTCAACAGCACGATATAAGTCAACAGCAAGACTTTCACAATCTCTGTGGAGGTGGAGCAGACCTTGAGTTGCTCTGAAAACATCCCACTGTTGTTTATGAACTGCACTTGCAAAAGCTCTACCTTTAAAAACACAACAATACTTTTATTGCTAACCTGTAAAACTCCATGCTCTGAAAGAATAGCTCTTTCTATGTCAAGAAAGCAGGAGACTCTTACTTCACTCAGTGGGCAGCTGTGTGCAAAAGAACCACAGAAAACTGTATTGGGTACACAATCTAGCTAGACCACACGGGGAGTGCCAAAGGGAAATGCAGGCCTCCCTTTCTTCCCATCATTGTGTTAGGAATATGTTTCCAATTGCACTAGGCACAAAGCAATCAAATAAACTTGTCTACATTGGCAAACTGAAGATGCCCTATCAGACCACATTACAGGGAGCTACACACTATTAAATCCTCAGTTACATCAAAAAAACCCAACATCCACATGGCTTCAGGACACAACGCAGTCAATTTCCATATGCCTTAGCAGAAACGAGACCAGATCCTTAATGGAACTTAAGTTGGTCTTTGGAAGATGCCCACTAATATGTTCTTTCTCTACCCAGCATCCCACCTTCCCTCGCAGGAGGTGGGGAAGGAGAGAGGCAACCCCCCGCAGCACCCAGGAGGCAGCGAGCTCATCCAGCCTGGCACCCTCAGCACATCCCAGGCTCCCCAGCACCCCCTCTCCATCCACCACCTGTGCTAGTGGTGTTGCCAGGGCACAGGGATAAGCAAGTGCCCTGTTCTTTGCTCACTGGGTTTTGGTTGTGCCACGTGCCACATTCCCAGCTTTGTCCTGCTCACCTCACGCTGTCTTCTGGTTTTAACAGCCCTGAAAAGGAAGACAAAAGCAAAGTCGAGCACCCCAGTCATGGCCACATGGCAATACAATGGCTGGGGCTGGCCACTGGCAGCCTGGACTAAGCGGGCTCAGGACCTGGTTATGGGTGACTTCTATGGAAGAGCAAAGGAAGCCAGTAAGAGCCTTTCTGTCGTGCTCTGAAATGGAGCAGAGATGACCGCAGCCTTTGAGAGCAGCCTTCCAAGAGCTGTTATAAACTCACTGCTTTATCCTAGTCCTAAGAAAGTGTTCCTTTTCCATGAGGCCACTCTACCAGCACACCTGGAATAAGTAGAATCATAGAATGGTTTGGGTTGGAAAGGACCTTAAGATCATCCAGCTCCAACCCCTGCCACGGGCAGGGGACACTTCCACTAGAGCCG
>NW_009916112.1:13697-13946 GCF_000696875.1 Nestor notabilis
CCCCTGGTCGTCCTTGTGGCCTCTTCTGGCCTTGCTCCAGCTGCTCCATGTCCTCCTTATGCTGGGGAAGCGAAAACTGCAAAGGAGAAATGCCTACTTTGCCTGTCAGCGCAGAGACACTTCAAAGATGACCGGGCTTTGGAAGCAAACTCTCCTCAAGCTGCAGCTGTTCTCTGATCTGGGCCGGGCTCCACTCAAAGCCCCCGATGAGCTCGTACAAAGGGGTTGCGAGGGAGGCGCCGGGCGGAG
>NW_009916113.1:0-810 GCF_000696875.1 Nestor notabilis
TTGGTGGGTAATGCAGGAAGATGGAGAAGTCAGATAGGTACCTCAAGGGGATTTGATGCTGGAGGAAAACAGCCAATGAACTCAATTGTATGCTGTTGCCTGCTATATAACACTTTTATAGCCCACCAGCTAGATGTCTTCAGGTCAACAGCAACCAACCCTGACTTCCCTCCCATCATCACCCCAACAAAGAATGAATTTGGATGGAACTAGATGAACTCAGCAGTGACCAGACGAGTTTGGCGGCATCATCAGCAGACAACAAGCCAACACTACACACCATCCCTCCTGCCCTGAACGACTGTTACAAGAGATGGAGCCTGACATCATGGACTGGATGAATTCAGCAGCTTTATAGTGATTGGTCCATAGACTAGGGAATGATATATCTCTTTGGGTGTGGGTAAGAGAGATATCATTCCTTATTCCATATATATATACTCTCGGGAATATCTCCCGAGAGGACGCCTTGAACAGCAGAGCGGCTCCCTTCCTGCCTCCCTCCCTTCCTCCGTTCCTCCCTCCCTTCCTTCCTTCATGCCTTCCTTCCTTCCTTCCTTCCTCCATAACTCCCTCCCTCCCTCCCTAGCTTCCTCCCTCCCTTCCTTCCTTCCTTCCTTCCTTCCTTCCTCCCTCCCTCCCCTCCTTCCTTCCTTCCTTCCTCCCTTCCGAGTGGGGCGAACAGGGCGGGCAAACAGGGTGTGGCACAGCAGTTTGCGCAGCAGTTCGCTCAGGCAGGGTGAGAGGGCAGCGAGCAGGATAGCGAGCACTCTTCTAAAGAGCAGGGCCCGCTCTGGGAGCGCTGCTGTG
>NW_009916114.1:0-25907 GCF_000696875.1 Nestor notabilis
GTTGCTGGCTGGGCTTGAACCACGACACCCACTCATAAAATTTCAGCCTAGGGGTGCATAAAGCTGGAGGATGTCAAAATTACAACTGTTGTTGTGCAGTGTGTATATATATTTTTTAAAAAAGAAGCCAATTATGCAAGTTGAATAGAACTACTTGTAAGATATCTTTTGTACTGCATATTCAACAAGCATCAGTGTCTTAATTCTACAATTTACCTTCTGGCATAATAAAATAGAAACTGCTTTTGTGTGTATTTTCTTCATGTCTGCCTTCCAGACATGAGGTTTTCCTTCTATTTTTACTTCACCCAAAGGTTTTCCAGCAAATGTTGTTAGTAGTAGCTGGTGACATTACCTCTCTTCTAATTTCTTACCCAACATTTATAAAAAAGATTTTTAGTTTCAAAATATCTGATATAAAAATATCAGCCTCTCTCTTTATTTTATTCATTATGTAAAGAAAAATGTCCCTTATGGTGGTCAGATCCCTGTCATTTTCTCTCAGAAAATCAACAGTTCCTTATGTCAGTCAATGGATGAGGAGGACAAAGGTTCATCCACACTTCAGCTGGTGGCAGGGTCAGGAAGGCATACCTCTGTATTACGACCACCTCCACGAGGAACAAAAGGCGACTTCTTTGTGAGAGGAACAGGTCGAATACACTAGATACACTGAATACACCCTCCTCATAAGGAAGTCTGCTGCCTCTCTGGGGCCTAGGACATCCTTCCTTAAGTGAAGGATGGGACATCAATCTCCTTAAGAGCATCCTAGCAATGTCTCCTTAGGGACATCACTAGGAAACTTCCTAGCCTGGTACGGCCCTTGGGCAGTTACCTATTACTGGTCTTCTGTGTGGGTGGTGATGAAGCTGTGACCTGTAATCCAAGGGAGATTAAAAGAGACTTCAGGGCTTCGGGATGACTGGTAAGGGGATCTGGGATGCAGGTTGTTTTCTCTCCTTCCAGCTGCAGGCATTAACATTAGAAGAAATATACAGACCCTGTCCATTAATACATGTTTCCATGGCTGCTGTCACTACCACAGTTTTGGGGTTTTGACAGTGCGATGGCCTACATGACATCAGGTTTGCTGGCGACAGATGGGATTCACCCTTCTCAAAGGAGAAAGAGGGACTTTGCTCATGAGCTGCTGGGGCTCATTGACAGATCTTTAAACTAGACATGGTGGAGGAAGGGAACAATATCAAGCTCATCCATGACAAGCTGTGGGACAAGATGAAAAGTTAGAGGGGCGAGGTGCTGGTGAGAACACACAGCTGGTAGCTCTGAGACGTGTTGGTAATACTGGAGAAAACTTGGAGTCTTATGGAGATAAGAAAGGGGCACCTGAGGTAATAGGAGCTAACAAGGAAACACCAGTGAAACACTTCAAAGGAATTAAGAGGCATTCCTATAAGAAGGTAATGAGACCAACAGCCCAGGTGAAGTGCCTCTGCACCAATGCATGCAGTATGGGCAACAAACAGGAGGAGTTTGAAGCCACCATAAAGCTAGAAAGTTATGATCTGGTGGCCATTCATGAAACTTGGTAGGATGGATCTCATGACTGGAGTGTGGCTGTCGATCGCTACAGACTGTTCAGAAGGGATATGAAAGGAAAGAAGGGTGTAGGGGTTGCCCTCTACATCAAGAGATGAATAAAGCAAAAAGAGTTGTTTCTGAAGAATAGCCATGAGCAGGTTTAAAGCTTGTGAGTAGGAATCAGGGACTGAGGTAACAAAAGAAACCTTGTGGTTGGTGTCTGCTACAGGCTTCTGAATCAGGGCTAGAGTATTGATGGAGCATTCTCACTCCAGCTACAGGAGACATTGCGCTCACAGGCCCTTGTCCTGCTTGGGGATTTCAACCACCCTGATATCTGCTGGAAAAGTAGCGTGGCAAGCTACAGGCAATCCAAGAGATTCCGGTAGTGCATTGAGGATAACTTCCCCCTTACTGGGGGGATGTAATACTGGACCTGATGGTCCCCAATGCAAGTGAACTAATCGGTGATGTCAAGACTGGAGGCAGCCTGGGCTGCAGTGAACACACGTTTGTGGATTTCACAATCTAGAGGGAGGTGGGACAGGAAAGAGTAGTCAGGACCCTGAAATTTAGGAAAGCCAACTTCCAGCTCTTCAAGTAGTTAGTCAACAGGACCCACTGGGAAGCTGCCCTTATGGACAAGGGAGCAGAACAGAGCTGGCAGAACTTTAAGTACGCTTTTCACAGAGCACAAGAGTTCATGATCCCCAGGTGTAAGAAATTGGGTAAGGATGGAAAGAGGCTAAGTCATGACCTGCTGGTCAAACTAAAGGGCAAGATGGAAATGCACAGGCAGTGGAAGAAAGAACAAGTATCCTGGGAAGAATACAGGGACAATGCCTTGTTGTGGGGTTAGGAAGACCAAGGTGCAGCTGGAGTTGAACATGGCAAAGGATGCAAAGAATAACAAGGGCTTCTATAGAAAAGGAAGGTTAAAGAAAGTGTGCTCCCCCTTTGTAAGGAAGACTGGTAAACTGGTAACCACAGACAAGGAGAAGGCTGAAGCATTTTTGCCTCAGTCTTCACTGGCAGGCTCTCTTCCCAGACCTCTTGAGTGGATGAACTGCAAGACGGGAACTGGGAGAGCGAAGTCCCTCCCATTGTAAGCGAAGATCAGGTTCATGACCATTTGAGGAGCCTGAACATACACAATTCTATGGGACCTGATGCGGTCCATCCCAGAGTCCTGAGGGAACTGGCTGGGGTATTTGCCAAGCCACTCTCCATGATATTTGAGAAGTCATGGCAGCCAGGTGAAGTCCCTGGTGGCTGGAAAAAGGGGAATATCACACCTATTTTTAAAAAGGATAGAAAGGAGAACCCTGGGAACTACCAACCTGCCAGCTCACCTCAGTGCCTGGGAAGATCATGGAACAGGTCCTTCTAGAAGCTATGCTAAGGCATATGGAGGACAGGGAGGTGATTCAAGACATCCAGCACAGCTTCATCAAGGACAAGTCCTACCTGACCAAATTAGTGTCCTTCTGTGATGGAGTTACTACATCAGTGGAAAAAGGAAGGACAATGGATGTTGTTTATCTGGATTTCTGCAAACCCTTTGACACAAGTCCCCACAACATCCTTCTTTCTAAATTGGAGAGACATGGATTTGATACATGCACTGTTCAGTGAATGAAGAATTGACTGGATAATCTCATCCATAGAGTAGTGGTCAGCCAATTTATAGATGACACCAAGGTGAACGGTGCAGTTGACATGCCTGAGGAAGGGGATGTCATCCAGAAGGACTTGGATAAGCTTGAGAACTGCTCCATGCAGACCTCATGAGGTTCAACAAG
The DNA here is from genome assembly GCF_000696875.1 of Nestor notabilis. Taxonomy (NCBI): domain Eukaryota; kingdom Metazoa; phylum Chordata; class Aves; order Psittaciformes; family Psittacidae; genus Nestor; species Nestor notabilis. Next base: position 3,348 of record NW_009916114.1, read on the forward strand.
GTCAAGTGCAAGATACTGCACCTCAGTCAGGGCAACCCCTGGTATCAATACAGACCTTTCTGGATGTTTACCTGGTTCTGGATAGGATGTTTGCCTGGATAGAACTGGAGCAGTTCTATCATTTTTTGATTGTGTTGGTGCCAAAAAATACTATGATCCAGCAAGTGCAGGGTAGTCTTCAGAAATAATAAGTCAATTGGATATAAATTGGCACTATGTTTTATTTATAAATAAAGTCACTAGGAAATTCTAAGACTTAGCATATGCCAAAGATTTGTTCTAAGCCCTTTCTTCTGCTACAGACATTTGAGATCATAGAATCATAGAACAGTTAGGGTTGGAAAGGACTTTAAGATCATCTAGTTCCAACCCCCCTGCCATGAGCAGGGACACCACACACTAAACTATGTCGCCCAAGGCTCTGTCCAACCTGGCATTGAACACCGCCAGGGTTGGAGCATTCACAACTTCCTTGGGCAACCTATTCCAGTGCCTCACCACCCTTCACACTGTGAAGAACTTCTTCCTTATATCTAATCTAAACTTCCCCTGTTTAAGTTAAGTTTAAAGCCATTACCCCTTGTCCTACCTCCAGCCAATATAGTTGATTTTTAAATCTATGTTTGAAAACGTGCCTGTGTGATTGAAGAGATTTCTGTGGTTTAGCTGAAGTATTCTGGAAGAAAAACCCAAACAAACTCTCTTAACAGAAAAACATATTTGCATTTATCCAGTATCAGATACCATTAATTCTTACAGACATATTTGCTGAAGTAATTTTTAGCAGCTCTGCCATCAGAAGGAGAGAGTGAAAAATTAATTGCAAAGTAGATAACTTTGTTGCTGATACTGGTCCTGATCATTTGAATTAAATATTGCACCAAAATGACAATAACTCACAACTGTGCAAATATTTCTCATTTTCCTGATGTAAGGGTGAGGCACAAAGGGGAAGAAATCCTGTTTCAACAGGGTTCTGTTTCTTTTGGTGAAACAGAAGCTACAATGACAGTATACACATAGAAAGCCAAGTCAGTCAGACTGCAAAAATTATCAGTCATACTCAGCTCCTAAATACATACATTATGCAATAAACCAATCAAAATTACTTCAATAACATACTCCAAAGATGGAGTAAGCACGTAAGGAATTGCCTCTTAATATTAAAATGGTTAGACTTCCATGTGTATATTTTGTGCTGTCCAGAGTTCTCTCCTGAGGTTTATGGTAATCTCTTGTAAGAATAAGAATCCATTTTTGAAACCTTGATCCATGCATGTCATTAAAAAGAAACCTCATCGATATTCACCTTAAAAGTACCTACACATGAAAAAAAGGATATTTTGTACTTTTACACTTTTGGAGATATCTTCTAGAGGTATTTTGAATGAAATTGAAAAAAAAAAAAAAATGTTTGTTGTCTATGGAAGCAGAGTTTGGGACCAAAACATAGCAGAAACTTCTGCTAATGAACTTCCATATTTCAGTTTTTTCATCTAAGGTCGTGTTACAGGGATCGAAGGATTCTGGGTGGAGAAGGAATGTAAGCCACATATATACACTCCAAACTGCTAGAAAGTTTATTGCAAGATCTAATATAGATGTAAAATCCAGAGATATAACAAGCTAGAAAGAAAGATAACTAAAGACTACCAAAGAATAGATTGGGCACAGATTCTTACCGGCCCACGCACTTGTCCAGTGACCAGGAGACCAGCTCTGAGGTGCACTGTGTAGAAACGGGGTGGCAGGCACATACTTTTGTGGGCATCCCCGTGGAGGTAAGGTTGACCATTAAACGTAGTTGGATCCGCCTCCTTCTCTCGATCTCTCTCAAACCCCAGGCCTTTTATATGCCAAAAAGTGCCAACTCATCACGACGCAGGGGGCCAGCCTGTGTCAAGAGGAGTGGCCTTGTTGGCTCCTTTTCCCACGCACATTCGTCCTGACGCAGGGGGCCAGCCTGTGCCAGGAGGAGTGGCCCTGCCAGCTCCTGACCATACACACTCACTGTAGATAATTGGAGTGGTCCACCACGGATCAATTCCAGTGTTATACTTGTCTAATACAAATACATACATGATTTTTTTATCTTGACCAGCATGGTTCACCACGGACCAATTTCGACAGTGTTAGACTCATCGAACACAGATGGCCTGACTGGAGCAAATACACTGAAATATACTGATTCTGACAAACATATTTTCTGATCTAAGCTGGTCAACAGCGGAAAAGAAAGAAAAATCTGTAGTGAGAATACTGAAAGTAGCCACAGAGCCTGGCTCAGCTGCTGTGACCAAATCTTCAAATAACATAGTTTTTGCCTTTTCCATGTTACACTTTTACCTCCAAAAATCCCTTTCTGACAGCATAAACAATTTGTGCCACTAAAATCTTAGGAGAGATAAACTGAAAATTTGGTTAATAAGAAGAGGTAGAGATAAGTAGCAGGTCAAAATGTGAGATCCTGTTCAATTTACATCCTTAATTCATTAATTCAATGTAATATTTAAACTTGATAAATTCTCATAAAAATAATAAAAGTCAGATGACAGATTTAATTGGTAGTAAGAAGAGGGAATGGGATGCAACAAAGAAACAAAAGTGTATTATATAAAGTATCTTACATACTATGCCATTTAATTTCTAAATAAATCTGTAGTTAATTAGCATTTTTTAAATGTGGTCATTCACTACCCTTACTTTAACATGAACAAGAAGCAGCAGTTGCAACAACAAAAGGAACAGCAGAGAATTTTAACATCTGGAAAGGAGTTCTATCTGGAAAGGAGGTCAGCAGTGCTGCATTATGTCACTGCATCTGTTCAGGATTTGTACAGAAATGATAAGGTACATTTATCTTGATCGTACAATAGAGGAATTCAAATCAGAGGAACAAATGCTGCTGATGTCCTTATCACTGAATCTGAGGAATCACTTTGCAAACTAGTAATGACTGGCTATGGCTAGTTTGGACTGAGACCGCATGGGAATGTAAAAAAGACAGAGGAGTGACATACAGAATTGGAAAGCAAAATATTACAAAAATAACACAAAAAGACAAACAAGTAGAGAATCTTCATAAGGTTTTTATTGTAGAAATATGAAACTGAACCATATTTAGAAGACTTCAGCATTAGCTACGAAATAAATAAACAAAGTAAGTCTGGGAAGAAAATTGAATCATTTTTTATTCCTGATGATGTGTCTAATCTGACAGTAAGCAGTAAGTCATGGTTATAACTTTCATCTTCACTTTTATTTTACTCTCCTGATTTATGTTATTACAAAATATGAATGATCTTCTGTTCTTTAAGCATCTTTTTTGTTTGTTTGCTTGCTTGAGTGCATTTTATGGAGAAAGTACATGTGTGGAAGGAGGTTTTTTTTTTTCTAAAATTTTAGTAAATCCCAGTTGATAGTGAAAACCCATATATATTTGTACACTTTAAAAACAATTATTTTATTTTTATAAAAAAGAGCAAGCAGAAATTATGCTAGTTGGCAAACTGACAACATAACCAGTAATATTAACTAATAAACACAGCTGGAAAATCTGCATTAAGTCAAACCCCACTGACAAGGACTTACTACCAGAAATCTGGATAATAAAACATTTATTTTAAAGAGAAAATACACTATAGTCGGGTATTCTGACTATTTGAAATGAATTGAAAGGATAGGTGACAAAAATGTTCTGGGTGAAAAGTAAGAGAAAGAATAAAACCAAACAAAATCAAAAAATGAAAGCAAAATATTATAAAGGTCCAGGCTAAACCAAAATAAATTAGGATAGCATTTGTTACTGGCAGGTAAAGAAGATTCAGTAATCTTCAAATTATATAAATCCATGAAATTCTGACTTCGGTAGAATCACATCATCCTACCCTGACTGCATACCTAGAGATTATGTTTGGTTTGGGGGAAAAAAAAGAGGACACTTTTATTTATTTTTCATACAAAAAGATTTTTATAACTGAATAACTATTAAACTATTTATTTTAGAAAGATACTCACACATATTTAAAGCAGAAGACTTTTGTGAAGGTACTATAAGGGCCATAAATTCTTGTCTGACAATCTTGAGCTACTTGACTATAAGAATAATATAAAAATAACACAAAAAGATCAAAGAAAAAGAAACTTTTTTTTACAGGAACAGTTCTTTCTGTGACTCAGAAGCATTGTACTTTTAAGATATAGGTTTTGTATGCTACTAACTGCTTCTCCAAACTGAAGAGAAAAAAAAAAGTTCAGCAAATCAAATTCTAAAAGTCATATTCTACACGTGTTTGATACAGTACTCATTCCACGGTACTGTTCAACCTCATTTATGTTTGACACAATGGCAATTAAATACATCATGCAATGTACCAAGTGCCAGTAATAATATTTGATTGTAGTTTAAGTGTAATTTAAACAAATAACATAACTACATGATGCGGCATAATTACAAAATAGGAGAATGAGGTGATGTAAAATAAGAACTGTCAGTGAACTTTACATTCCCACAAATAAGCTGTTTTCTGAGGTCAGTTTTCAATTCCTTATATTTAAATCCTTATTTACACACTTGCTTCATATAGGGCCTGGAGGCTGCAGCAAAAACATTAAATCAATTTTCTTTCCAGCTCTGGTTCAGGTGACACACAAATATTCTCTTAAATGTTATGCATTTTGATCATATGTATGCACACAATCATATATTGCCATGTAAAGCTGAAGAAATATGCACAAATATGGTTTTGCATAGATCTTTAGAAGTTTAGTGTAGCCTTTGAACTTACAATGTTATCCTTTTGTGTTCCCTTGTGTTTATTTAAATATTCATATTAATCTCTTAAGATTACCTTTCATTCATGTATATACAGGGTAACTGAATTAATGGGTTAGCATACAGTAAGCTTTTGTCTTTCACATCATGTTTGCAAGTATGCATATATATACACATATACTTTGTGCATGTGTAGTTTGGGAATACTGAATATGGGTGTGTGCAAATATATGCATTTATGCATATTTATGGTCATTTATGGATAGACTGTAATAAATAAAGTATCTGGCCACACAAGCAATGATGTTAAAACGATGCTTATAAGGGAGTGTTTTGAAGACATCCCAAGTCAGAAAGCTCACTAATGAAACAAAGAATCATGATATTTTTGGTCAGGTTGTATTCTAGGTTTTTCTTTAATGCAGGGTTATTTGAGATGGAATAAGTTGATCTATAACTATCTCCATCACTGTGAACTTTTTCTCTGGTTCATGCTAATGGCAAATCAGTATCAATAGGACAAGTCCTGAAGTTGCTGGACTAAATCTGAAATATGCCATTCACTTTGCTGAGCAGGCTTAAGATAGCATTTGGATGCACACAGTTTGTTGTCTCTTTGGTACTAAATAAATGCAATTAGAACATAGCTGAGGAGCAACTGCGGATGTGAAATTGGCTGGTTCACAGACAGAGCTTAAAATAAGCAAACAGGTTACATTTCTAAGTGACCTGTAATATATTTAATTACTTAATGTGCCATTCACCAAGAGTAGTCAAACTCAAATGAAACTACTTTGTCACTAATAGTGAAGAGATGGAAACATCTAGGTATATTTCATCTTTACTTTTTACCAGTGTAGAACTTTTCTGTTTTCCTCCTTTAGCTAAATTTGAAAGGTTTTCTGTGGAAAGAAACCAGTAGTTTTTAATGTAAAATTTCCTCCTCAAGGAATAGGATCTAATTTTTTATTTTTCTGAGGATAAAAATATTATCTTAATTTGAAAGGTATATCTCTTCTACTGCTGAGGGGAAAAAAAAAAAAAGAAGTTTAATATAACCAAATTCATCAAACTGATTCTTTCTTGCTCTAGGTTACTTCTCATTGATATTCCCTTTAGTTGCTATGAGTTTTTAAATTAGTGTTTCATACATCTATGTAGCACAAATTATTTAGCTAACTATTACCTTTGATTTGTATTCATTATGTGTTTGTATGACTTTATCATTGCTAAACATTATTACACCTACAAGGGAATAACTTACTTTGCCGTAGCTACAGAGATAGAAGTATTTCATTTTGAAATCAGTAACTTTTCATAATCAGATGAAGAACCAAAGCATCAACGTAAATAAGTTATTTTTATTTATCTAGGTATCTTTTCTCTAGAACACATTCCTTTACAGCAAGAAAGTCCAGCTTTGCCTTTTCTTTTAACCAACACAGGTAATTTTCAAACTGTCCAAAAGGCATCTAATACTTATACTGGAACAAGATAAATTATAAGCTGCATATTAGCAAGCACAGGAGCTTTATGTCTTGTTTAGACTACAGGGGCCTCCAAACTCCAAACACTAATAAACACAGTGTTCTTTCAGCCTGCATATTTCTCCTCTTTCTCACTTTTTGGAAATCATGAAAAGCTCTTTTGCAGCTCACTCTATAGAAAGTGTAAGACTCCTCCTAATGGAAAGCAGAAGCCTACCATTTATAATATCATCTGTTCAGCAGATGTCAGTGAAATGTTTGGTTTAGGAGTTCTTACTATGAAAACATTTTCGTTTATGAATATTAAACTATTTTTGCTCTTTGTTCCATTACCAAGTGCAAGACAGTACAACCCCTTCTTATAGGCTTTATGTCAGACAGCTCAAAGTATATAAACTTGTACCTTAAGAATCTACATTTTCCAAATTTAATGTGACTGAAATTCTGCAAACTCCACACTTTCTCATACAAAATCTAGCTGGTAGTAAGGTGTTGCAAATGTTGGTACTAGTTTGAGCACAGGGTTTGTTCCACATGTTCCCCAAACTCTTCAGAAGAGTCTTCAGACCCCTCAACATTTAAAGTGGAGAACAGAGTATATCTGGGACATTGGCATGGTCTACTAAATATGCAGGACATGAGGTACTAACACTGTACTTTTTAGTTTTGGTAAGTGATAAGACATGCTGATATAGGTTTTGCAGTTTATTGAGTAGCTAAGGTATAGGTGGCTTGTATTTGACTGTTACAAGGAGCAGTGAATAATCTTAACCTGTCTGTCCTGCAAAATTTCATTTTTCAGACCACCTCTTTAATTCAACTATAGGTAAAATACTTCAGATATGATGACTCAGTGTTCTAAAAGTGTTTTACGCTGCTGCTATGTGGCTCCTTACTTTGTTAGTGAGATATTTTAAATATAAAGAATTAATTAAAAATAGTACTCAAATTAATTTAGGTTTATATGCAGCATATTTACACCAATGTATTAGAAATGTATGATTTGTCCATGTGTGAAAATATGCTTATAAAGTAGCTTATTACACAAGGAGGTATAATATACTTGACCTTTAGGGTACAATATTTAAAAAAGAAACAGGGAAAATCAAAGCCTATCCAGTAATCCAGTAACACATTTTTTTATTCCAAGCTATCTCTATGTTTTAAGCTAACATCACAGGAGTAAAAAGCTTGAAACAAGGTAAATCAGAAAATTAAAAAACGTTGTTTCTGTTCAGCTGTTGTCATGGTTCAAGCCCAGCTGGCAACTTGGAACCACACAGCCGCTCGCTCACTCCCCCCCTCTTCCTTCCTCCCCCCACTCCCGGAGGGATGGGGAGGAGAATCTGAGGAATGTAACTCCCACGGGTTGAGATAACACTGCACCAGATACTAAGAAGGAGAAAAAAATGACTGCTGTAGCTGAACCCAGGACAGCTGTATTCTTTGAAATTTTCAGCATAATAATAAACTGAGAAGTCTCTGAATAAGATCAAAATTACTCGACTTTCTTCTTATTATATACCTTTCACTCAAATAGAAGCAATAAAGAATTTGTTTACCAAAAAGTTTGTAAAAGGCTAGTAAAAGACTCTCTCTTTTTTTTTTGTCTTTTTTTTCCTGAATTATTCATATGGTTGCTGCTGAGAAAAATAATGATAACTGAGCAGGAAGTCCCAGTAATTTTCTTTAAAATCCATCATCATTGTAAAAAATAATAGGTTTTTTCCTTTACATTATGCTGAAGTGTGACACTAATCTGAGAGTGTAGACATTTAATTGATGAATTAATTATAATTAATTTATTTATTACATTTAATGAGAAAATTCTCATATAGTGGACAGCAAGATGTCTAATGTTAATGGCACAAGTATTTCCTGTATTTGTGCCTGCTGTTCAAAATACGTATTTTCCCATCAAATTCCAGAGGTAGTGAATGGCCAGATGGCTCTTTGGACTACTCCAACATGTATCATGGGTAAGAGTTATGTTTTCAGTCAAACCAAATCAGGTCTGCACTGACACCTGTTCAGTCCAGCAGACATTAGAGCTAGCAATTGAAACCTGTGTCAGCAAACCGCTAGTCTTATTTCTTTTGTTCTAGGGACCTCTATTTTTCCATTCCTGCCTAAGCTTGGAGCAGAAAGTCCCGCATTTTTCTGCCCAGCCAATTTGTTGGCCCAGACTCAGCTGGCGCTTCTCTGGCAAGACATTCTTGAAGCAAGCGGTGGTCAGAGAAAAGTATGTAGGACGAGGTTTCCCTATGCTTATGTAGACACTCTTTATCTTTTGCATTTGAGAGAGAACGCTCCCTTCTGCCCCCAAAAAATGTTTCTAGATTAGTCATGTCACCCTCCTGGTGCTTCAACACACAGCACTGGAAGAAGCATACACTAAGGAAATGCCATTAGCTGGCTGTCCTCTCCATCATGGAGAAGGGAACCTTCAAATGGTTTCATGTTCTACCTTGTAGCTATTTCAGAACCAGCTACCACTCTCTCTCTTGTTTTGGTTTTTTTTATCTGCTAGACTTTGACTACACTTTGACAGGTACTGGAGGATAATAGATCTTTAAACCTGGAACATGCTTTTCACCTCTGATAAGAGAGCTGTAAGTACCAGCTTTGTGAAAGTGACACAAAGACTGTGTTTAATACTTATTGAAAATATATTTCTGAGAAAAGGGTGTAACTAATAGAATTTGCATGGGTATCTGTAAAGCATATATTTGCACAAAACACATCCTTCTGGAAAAAAGGCATGCCTTATGGAGCCTGTACGTTCTTTGATGATCAAAACAGTTCTCTGCAACATTCATGAATTATTTGTGTATTGGTAGTTTTTTCTTATTGTTAATATTTTCTGTCTTTACTGTTTATTTTACTTTCTTTTAGGGTTGTTCCCTCTTTCTCCATTTCTGTTATTTCAGCTGGGCCATCTTTCTACATCTACTTTTGACTCTTGTACAAGAAATGAAAACTTTTTGTCCGGTGATTGTTTTGATATTTTCTTATCCACCCCACCTCCAGCTTTGAAGGGGACCAACAAGGGTTATTTTTCCTGTGACCTTAGAGTAGGAAAATAAATATACAGGTGGAACTTCTGTTTTCTAATAATTTATAAAGGTATCTTAATCATGAGACAAGCCTACTTTGATAAGTGTTGAAAATTTTCCCCACGCAGTTTCTTTTTTTCTATTTAGTTTTCTAGGACATTGAGTTAGACATTTTTTACTAAGCATAAATATGTAAAAATATCACTAGTGCAACCTTTCTCCATTTCCCCATTTCCATTTCTCCATTGTTGTTTATTAATTGTTTATTAAAATAGTCATTTAAAATAATTCTTCATGATAGCTCTGATATTTTAACAAAACAAGCATTTGACTACCTATGCAATAGATTTGGGGTTTATATCTGTCTCCTTTTATTATGGCAGAAATCTGTTGCTGCATTTTTAATTTCAAACAGATGCTAAAGATAGTTCTAAAGGCAAAAGGTAGTCCTAAATCATCCAGTATAAATATTTCAATTATCAAATACCTATTATTCTTCATCAATTCATACTGTGCAGCATCCAAGTGGTCCACTAAAGATATATGCTCCAGCGTACTAGATTGCTATTGAAATTTCAGAAAACATTTTTTCCTTTGTAAAGAAGATACACTGAGTCCTGCATGGACAAGGTGAATTCAGTTTAAATGAATGTTCACATGCTTACAGTTATCATGATCAGGCACCAACCTGAAGCAAGAAAACAGAAAGTACAGTGGTTTTAGCAGAAGTTATGGAATAAGGAAAAAGGATAACAATATCACACAGTTAAATTCACAGATTTACTATAAGGCCACAAAGGAGTGCTGTGATTAATTAATCTGAATTTCCGTATGTGTCAAGCCATAAGGCTGTCCATGAAATATATTGGTTTGAAATAATGTTTATATTCTAAAAACACATGGCATCTTTCCAAGATGGAGAATCCACTATTTTTGTTCCAGCAGTTAGCTACACTAGTCATTAGCTAATTCCATCTTATTTTAGCCTGAATTGGTTTACTGTAGAAATTGAGATATTTAGCTAGGTGTTCATCCATTCTTTATGTCAAAATATGGGAGTTCAAAATCTGATTCATAATTAGGTTGAATTTGTCAGTTTCTATTCACTGGTTCTTGCTGGTTGTTAAACTTGGGAAAAAAAAAAAAAAAAAAGAAAGCAGTTCAAAAAGTACTTCTCATGGGTACCTGTTCAGGGACTGTGATCAAGTTATCCTTTGATGTCATCTTTGGTAAAATAAATAAATGAACCTATTGGAGTCTTTCATTATAACATACGTGTTCCAATCCTCTAATCATGCACACAGGTCTTCTGTGAATCCCACTCAAATTTATCAGCATCCATTAATGATAGCTCCACAACACTTTAAAGAATTTTCGCCTAAGTCAAGTCAGCTATCTTCATTGTTTGGCTATCACTGATTTCTTATAGGAGGTTTATGTATTTCATTTATTGTCAAAACACACATCGTTAACTTCTGAAGCACAAAATCCTCTCATTTTTCATCTCTGATAAGAGATAGTGTCCTCAACATAAAAAGGACATGGAGCTGCTGGAGCAAGTCCAGAGGAGGGCCACGAGGATGATAAGAGGAATGGAGCACCTCCCATATGAAGATAGGCTGAGAACGCTGGGGCTGTTCAGCCTGGAGAAGACTGCATGGAGACCTCATAGCAGCCTTCCGATATCTGAAGGGGGCCTACAAGGATGCTGGGGAGGGACTCTTCATTAGGGACTGTAGCAGTAGAACAAGGGGTAATGGCTTCAAACTTAAACAGGGGAAGTTTAGATTAGATATAAGGAAGAAGTTCTTTACAGTGAGGGTGGTGAGGCACTGGAATAGGTTGCCCAAGGAAGTTGTGAATGCTCCAACCCTGGCAGTGTTCAAGGCCAGGTTGGACAGAGCCTTGGGCGACATAGTTTAGTGTGTGGTGTTCCTGCTCATGGCAGGGGGGTTGGAACTAGATGATCTTAAGGTTCTTTCCAGCCCTAACTATTCTATGATTCTGTGATTTTTATTTCTAACTAGTGGGAAGAAGTAAGAAAAGAAAAAAAAAAAAAAAAAGAAAAAAAAAACATAATTTCCTGCCAGTCAGAGGGTTAGAGAGCATTTTCTTTTAACATTCAGCTTGCAAGCCAGCACCACTGCCACAGGAGAGTAACAGGGAATTGTATTACCTGAAAAAGTGGTTGCTTTGAAATTGAAATACAGAACTAAAAAACATGTTGTTGATTGAAGCATGTTAATGTTGATTTACTACCCAATAAATACAACAAGCTTCCACTGAGGCTTACAGGCCAACAGAGAGAAACAACACAGAGATACTTATGTGATTAGTTGTTTGCCTAATTACAAGCTGTGGCTGATTAGAGATGTTTAGTGTGACTTTCATGCAGTGCTTTTATTCCCTGTATCTAAACCTCAGAGTCCAAAAAGCTGCAATCTTGGCTGCCTGCAGAATTCCACCAGAATTTAAAACATTTTAGCAAAGTCATCACAGACAGTTGTGGAAATCACCTTCGGGTAGAAATTCTAGTGCTGCAAAAATGTTAATGGCTGGTAATATGATGTCATACAGGCAAAACACTGTCTTACATGACAGGTGCACCTACTATGGGATATTGCATTAAGCTAATATTTGCCACATGTTTTTATTGTGGCTGCTTTGTATTATCCACCTGAGCAGTACAGCACAGTGAAAGTGCACTGGTAATATATTCTGCTTTCATCAAGTATTCAGATTATAGAGTCTTCTGCAGCACATATACTGAGAGATTATTCAAATGGAAAAGCTACGTATAGTCTTATCTTGACCGAAGTAAGATAGCACAGCTTTTCTGCAGCAAAAGCTGGATACATCTAAGGTTAGATTAAGCTAAGCACTTCGGATGCTATTTGGAGGAAGAGTTGTTATTTTGTGATTCAGGACTTGTGTGTACATGGAAAAGAAGTTCATTTTGGAGTGAAATTAGAAAAAAAATCCCAAAACCATATATAAACAGAAAGAATGAGATTAAAGAGCACAACAAGGAGGTAAAGAACTTACCCCCCAGCCCCTCTTCCCACCCACCAAAAAAATCACAAAGCTACAATGTGGAAAAAAAAAAATATCTTCTAAGTATTCTTCGTTCCTTCTATTTTTAACCGTGTCTTCCTTTTGGAGATCTTTCATTTTCTCTTTGCCTTTCCTTTTGCTGATCCTTTCTTTACCACTTTTTCTCTTCTTCCCCCTTTGTTCCTCTCTTCCCCTGCCCTTTCTCCCTTCCCTTCCCCCTTCTTTCCCTTTTTCTTTTTCTTTCTTTCTTTCTCTCTCTCTCTCCTCTGTGCTGTGGATCTAGTCAGCCCAAGCAATGCAGTTCTCTCTTGCCCAAAATGCAGCTGGGAACCATACCAGCTAGTACTATTACATCTATTAATAACAGTGGGATGACTTAGGCTTTACCTACCTGAGAGACTGCCTCTCTCACTTCCCAGGTCAGGCTGCTGTTTAAGCTTCAGTCAGAACTGCAGCTGGTAGGAGCACTTTGATCAGATAGCCAAGGGACAGAGAGAGAAAGACAAAAATAATTGGTGTAACCTGACAAACCTGAAACTCTGACTCCCGTTGCAATAAGAGACAAATGCTAAGTACTGGCGAGAGGGAGTGTAGATTTTCAGAGCTGAGTGGACCAGATCTCCTCCCTCCTTACCCAGCTCAGTTTGAAGCAGGGAAAAAGAATTTCTGAGCCTTCTTTGCAGAAATATATGGTGATATCCATAGCCTGTCCACAAGAATTATGGTTGAAATGTATCAGTTTATAAATAAAATTTTTGCTGGCCATCTAGTCTTACTTTTGGTTCTGCAAAATTCTGTCTTACCTGTGTGTCTGTTGTTAGAGAACCAGGTCCAGGAGAGCACTTTCATTCTACAATTCATGTGCCTTTTTTCAAAATTCTTCAAATTTAATTCTAATCAAGTGTAGGAACCAAACCTGATATAAGATGTTAGAAAATAAATACACATATTCCCAATTGTATAGGAACATAAGTTATTAATAGCATAATTTTAGCTACAATTACAATATTCTCCTGGACAGCTTCTTGTTTTTCCACAGGGTCATTTTTCTGGACAACTGACGGCTTAATCAAATAATTAACTCAACTGCATTATCCAGCATCAAGAATGCATAGAATACGGCTTCTTTGCACAGTTCTGGGACAGATGTGTTTGACTCTGAAAGCACATACTAAGTCTGGTGCACGTTGCTAGGCAGGACTTGCTGTACATCTACAGGTAAGTCAGGCTGATGCTGCCAATCCAAAATGATAGAATCACAGAATCAAAAAGTGGTTTGGGTTTTAAGGTAGAATACTAAGCAAAGTTTATAACTTACTTGTGCTAGTGGAAGTCCTAGGCACAGCAAACAGTAAGCCAAATTCTGCTTGCAGTTTATGGACCTCTGGGACTCACAATATATTTCTTTTATGATCTGAGGAGAGACAAAAATATAAGCAAGTTTATATAAAATGTAAGGTAATACACATGTATGAAGTTCTTAGGGTATTTGCAATACAATGCAAAATGCTTTAGGAGCCCAGTAATCAAAATAGTAGAAAGCTACGGATGCAGATACACCCTATATAAAGCATCACCAAAAATCAATTCTGTCATAGCAACACACCTTGTCTGAATTCCTGAGTCATTATAACATAAATAAAATATAATTATCACAATGAGTATACAAAATTATTCAATATACTTTTTTAGATAACAGGAGTGATCACTTAGTTAAGTAAGAAAAAATGTACCTTATAAGAAAACTTCCCAGATTTATTTGTAATCTTGGAACTTTCCTTTTTTGCATTTTGCACACATACATCCCCATACACCAAAACATTTCTCCCAGGCTGAGACCTAGTCTACTAGTTTAGCCTAGAGCAAATGCCTGTTGCTGAGTTATGAAATGCTGGAAATAGGCGTTTATAATGAAAATGTCAGCAACAATGTAAAATAACTTCCAAATCATGTTCATACAAAACATGATGTAGTTCTTGTTGCGCTTAGACCAATTCTGTTCTGTTTCCTTTGTGCCTTAGGTTCTTAGCTTTTCTGTTCTTTTACATTGACAAAATCTGCTGAAACACCCTAAATCTTTATGTCTTCCTGTTCTCAGGTCATAATCAGTGTTCAATAGTAATGTGATATACAAAACATGAAAAATATTTTTATTCCCTCTTATTTCTAGATGAAATTTGAAGAAACATGTTCTAGAGGAATTACCATCAAATTGCATGTCATTTCTTTGTATATTAGTGATTGCGTAGCTCCTGGCTCCTATATTAAAATCAAATTAACTCCTTTCAGTTTGTTAACAGATATATTTTTTCTTGTTGGCAGCAATCCCACCTATGAAATCACCTATACAAATGTTCAAAAATACTCTAAAGCAGAGCTTTTTCTGTTACTTTTACTGATCCAGAGAGCTATGTTTCTTACTTTTCCCTTTGTGCTTGCTGTTGCTAGGTCCCTTCTTCCGGCTTTTCGGAATTCATCATGAATGTTAACAGCAACAGAGCTTAGTGTTACACCCTCATGACTTAAAAGAGGTAAAATCATTAAAAACTTGATTATGGAAGTGCATCAATACAGTAACTTTTCATAAGGTTGGCTGGTTGTGGTACACAAAACGGCTTTAGTAGATTAAAAAAAGAAAACCAAACAAAATGAGAGAAGTTTGGTGGGAATCTGACTGCAATTGCATGCATGCACGGGATAAGCTTTTGAGGAGACTCCAGGCAGTAGGCTCTTTTGATCAGCTAAGAGAGCACTGCATTGGCTGTTGATCTGCTATGAAATATCATGAGAATCATATCAGTTAATTGCTACTATTAATACAGTTTTCTTCATTGCTTAGTAAAACTGCAGATCAGATCTTAACAGGCTGTGTGGCAGATTAAGAAAAGGGAAGCGTGTTACTCCACTAGAAGAATCATGTCTTGAGCTCTTTGACCGAGTTGTTAAGCATGCGGAGGTGACTTCACTGTAAAGTTACTAGTCTTGCAATGTGTATTGGGATTTCCCCTCATGCAGAATCAACATCGAATAAACAGTAGGATCCTTGGAGCTTCTTTCTCAAGATAAGTTTGCCCCACTTGCTTTAACTTGCTTTAACTTGCAGTGTTGGGCAGTAGAAAAAACAGAGCTAATTTTCTCATACATCGTCTCTATACAGATATTAGAGATCACGCATAATCCAACTTCCACTACTAACAGGCAAGGGTTTTTCAGACAATTTTTTCCAATCTTAAACATAAAGTAATGTCTTTGCAAGTACATAATTTGGCTACTTTTATACCCCTCTAACTCTGATCAGTTTTCGCCTTCAAACATAAACTAGTTACTAACGTTTTTCTTCTTTGAGGTGTATGTTTTACATAGTATTTGTAGTTATTAGTAGGACCAGGTTTTTATAAGTTGCTGCTGGTACAGAACACCAATAAATCAGTACAGTTTACTTGCTATAAAACAAAAGCATTCTTCCAACTGTGCTAAGGGGCCAGTAAACTTATAAAGGAGGTCATGGTGTCAAAAAATACACATAAAACTCCCCAAAAATAAAGAAATGTTGTGCTGTAGACACTTGTTCTTAAACAGTGAATTCTAAATGAGAGTATTCATGGTTATTTAGAAACTGATCAATATCTGAGAGCAATGTATGTACCCAGACCTGAAAATATTCATTGTATTACTCCCACTAACAATACTGACAATTCTCTTGGGAAGATAAAATTTAAATTGCCCAATGCTATTATCAAGCTCAGTGGAAATATTTAAAGAATAGCATTTTCATCCTAATATTTCAACATTTATCTTCACCCCAAAGGTGTGTTGAGATGTATGATACTGAAAATGTTCATGAAACAAAGAAGTTTAGGAAAAAAAAAATGTTTTGTAAATGTCAGAATGAGTTGTTTTGACATTTTCAATTGATACGAAAAGTTTTCCTTTGAAAAGTCAGAACATTTTACATTACTGATTAATATCAAGATAAAATTTGGTGTATTACTGACATATGAGATCCATCTATGAATCCACTGAAGAGATACTATGTTTGTGATACTGTCTGCATGTTGTAAAACATGTCTCAACTTCTATTTATTCATAGGGAGAGGAACGAAAGCAAACAAATCTGATACTACCACTATACTCCTTGGGGGGTGGGAGAGGGGAATCACATTTTCTTTTTATTCATATTTTACTTATATTCAGTCAAAGTACTCCATTAGTGTCAAGGAAGGAAGAAAGAGTATATTAAGCTTAATATCCTTCCCTTCCCTTCCCTTCCCTTCCCTTCCCTTCCCTTCCCTTCCCTTCCCTTCCCTTCCTTCCCCTTCCCTTCCTTCCCCTTCCCTCTCTTTTTATTTTTTTTTTTTCCAGTGAATGTTCTCTCCCACCGAAGTGTAGATTTTACCTAAACAACTGACTGTAGTTATTTGGATACTTAAAAACCTATTCTAGTTCATATAGAATATAATGTATAACAGCTGTTATCTCTATATTTTATTCAGTTAATAGGAAAAATATGACTGTTAACCTGGAAGATCAAAACAAGTGGTTTTTATTCACTTGACACCCCTTGTTTTGAAATATTGATGGAGCCACATCTAGCAGAGCCATTGTAATCAGATGAGGCTATCCCATGCTATTTTTCTGTCTGTCTGATTAGACATAACAGGTATTATGAAACTGAGTACTTTAGAGATGAAGACTTGGTGATTTGACTACTTAAAGAGCACTGCTCCATTCTAGACAATGACAATTATATCTTTTCTACTGAACTCAATAGGGTGAGAACTGTAAAGCCCATTCTGTTCCTATCTGTCAAGTAATGTATACTGTATTTTGCAGTTTATGAGGGAGCTTCACAGCTCAGATTTTATTAGGGTGTTATTTAAATTATTGGGCAGTTCATGATCTTTTCCTTCTGCTACACTGTTACAACAGTGCTAGTGATATACTAGTCTCCAAGGCTCATATGATATACACCAGGAATGTGAAGCTTTTTCTTGCTACTTCCGCATGACCTATGCTCTCTCTCAGCCACAGAGCTTTTCCCTCTACCATGCTGTGAGTACACCAAGTTTTAGAGCACTTAGATTAGCAATAATCTTCAACTTGCATTTGTTGTCTTAGTACCCACCAGCCTGTCAGTGCAGCCCCTTTGATGGGTTGTACAGACAGGATGAGATAATGTTATCATTTTTCAGAAGCAAAATTTTGAAACTGACTGATGAAATTTAGGTATGATTTTAAATCCCCTCTGAAGCCCCCATAGAATGGCTGGAAAATGGTATAATGTAATATGAATATTTAAAATACCTACACCCGTTTGTGTTGGTCAGTATCATCAGAGGTTCATTGTTCCCTCCCCAGTCATGTAAAGGACTTGCATAAGTGAGATTTCCTGCTTTCCTCATGCATTAGTCAGTTCCTTTCCCTTAAAATATACTATTTTTTATTCAGTGGGTATGAAGGAAGAAGGGAGTTAAAAAAAGTAAATAAAGTTGTCTTGGACTTGAGATACTAGTACATATTAAAGGAAATGTTTCAAAAGACAGTAAAGAAAAAACATTACTTCAAAACATCTATGTTTTTCAAGAAAAAGAGGTTTATTTAACAGGCAGAAATATTCCTAATTTTCTGTTGTGTTGTGACTACTCAAAGCATATCCTGGAAAGCTGAAATTTTTCTGCCAAAAAAAGTTTTGACAGCTGTTTCTGCCTCCACAGCCATTATCCTGTTACTATTGCAATGACTCTTTTTACACCTGGTTTGCTATATAGGACCAAAAAGAGTTTCTGCCTGTTATCCCTATAGGCAGAAAATTATTTGCTTCAGCTGGTGTATATAACTGAGAGTGCTGTTCACAGGGAAGCTCTGCTTATCTATGCCACCTAAGAATCTGTCCAAGCATAGCAAGAATAACACTTAAGTCAATTTTTGCTGTCAGGGAAATCATACTTTATTAACAAAAATACTTTACTAGAACTCATTTGCTTTAGCTGGATATGTTTAATAAAGACCAGACTAGGCCATTATATTATAAATTTGTTGGATCACCCTCAACATCCAAAGTTTCTAGCATGAAATAAAAGTGGTCAAATTGCAGCATATAATTAAGGAATACATCTCATGATTTAAACCTCTGACTGTCAGTGTTCATCTGTTGTCTGTTCCAGCAGATTAATTGCTCTTGCATTTTTATTTCATTTTCCATCCGTTTCAATTTCTGAACATAGAAGCTTATTACACACCTTTGCCTATTGAGAGCTCTGTCACCTCTGTCATGTGACACCTATCATGTGTCGCTTTTTAGCTGTGAAGGCTATGGCAAACAAAAAACTCATGGGCAGGATTTCTTTTGTTTCTTTTTTTTCCTTTTTTTTCCCTCTTATTGTAGAGTCAAGGGAAAAAGTATGTTGTGTTTTCTAACACAAAAGTGTTCACTATAAATAAGGGATTGTATTGTTCAAGATTGTCAGCTTGAACTTTGTCTAATGCAAAAAAGTGTCTTAATGTGGGTGCTTGTTATTTTATGTCAGGAATAATGAAAAACACTTCGGTTAGCATTACTTCCAGTTTAGCAATTATGTGAGCTGATCAGGGTAAAAAATGGTAACTACATATTTTAGATTTACTGGGATTTTCAAGTTTAAAATACCTTGACTTTCAAAATCATTAAGATGACCTGACCTTGCTACCATTTTTAGAATGTTAAAACTGTGTGATTTCTATAGACCTGAAAAGCTAATGTTGATTGTCTTTGAAAATACCTCCAAATGCACAGGTCACCTTCCAGTTTGCTATCTGTGTCATATATGAATGGTGAACTTTTTTATGGGAAACTCTGAAGATTTAAAAAGAATCAAAGATATCACAGCTGTATATGAATTAAAAAAATCTGATGACTGCTGTTTATCAGCTTACTGTAGCCCTGGAAGAACGAAGGCAGTTAGCTGTGCTACAGTCATTTTAGCCTCTTTTTGTTTATAGATGATCTTACTTTTTTCTTTTAAACTCATATAACTGCTGAATGCATGTATAGCTTTTTTATATTCAGGAGAGGAAGTAATGTTATTTAATATTGCTTTCAGGCCCTAGAAGGACTTATTTTCTACTACTAAACCAAAATATTTTAAATGATTGTATATTTTTATTGTATCTGTCTTTACAGAGATGTCTTTACTCCAGCAAAAGAATTTGGATCAGACCTAGAAGTTTCTATTCTGTGATTAATGCCATACCAAACACTTCAAAACTAAAGACAGGCATTGATAGATAACGGACTTTCTGTAGTAATATTAAAACACATAAAATAACACAGACTGAAAAAAAAAAAAAGAAGTAAAGCTTGAAAATAAATATTTTAATAAATGTCTTCATTTCTTAGACTTTGAAATGCCTTCGCTTATTCTTAGAATTTTTGTATGGTTAATGAGATTAACATTAAACCCTGAAAGGACCTGCATTTTAAGCTGTACTGAGTAATTTAGTCTTTCCTTTCTTTTTTTTTTTACCCAAGTCATATGCAAGTTCAGTAAGTCTTGACTTCTGAAAAGTCATTTTTCCTAATAAACATTTTTGTACTAGTGTTATGCCCCTTGTGGTTTTAAACAGACCAATAGCAACCCATGATTAATAGCAATAACTCTGGTAAACTATTAATTAGTCTAGATGACATCATCACACTAAACCTTCAGCTTCTTGCATGGCTTTAAGAAGTGAAGCCTGGTTCACAGTGGATAGAAGAAACATATGATTAATTTTATTAGTCTTCTGAGGCAACTTGAAAATCCCAGGGACTTCTGTCATTGAGGGTTTTTTTCCCCATTATATCCACAACATTATAGAATCATACCTAGTATAGTAGAGTGATGAGGAAGGTACGCATTGTCCTTGCATGCAGAAGGTATATTATGCAGTTAGACCTCTCCACATGGAGAGGAAAACTCAGACAATAAATGCCACAAAGCATGTAAGCAGCAGGGAGGCATGAGTACAGTCCTGGTAAAGTGCTCCAAAGTGAAAATCAAAGTAAACAGATAAAAGCAGACGCTGGTCTGAGCTTTTTAATCAGGGGCCTGAAGCAAGCTGAGGCAGGAAAGATAAATCTGTGGCTGTGTTATGGCACAGAAAGAGCACTGCAGTCGATCAGGTCAATGCTTATGTTAACTGTGGTGGAAATCATTGAACGTTCACCTTTCACCCTTGTAAATGAATCAGCAGGTTAGAAACTGTTGTTAATTTATGAAATAGCATACAATCTCACTAACTATGCAGATGAAAACTGAAAGGTAGGCAATTTGAAACAATCTCTGGTTCAGATGGGGTGTTGATATAGAGAAATGCATAATGTGAATGTGAGTTGGCATTTTGAAACGTCCATTTGCAACAAAGTAACAGGCAATTAGGAGGAAAACACACAAATTTGGTCTGATTCTAGATAGCTTCACTGATACTTAAAGCACTTAAATAACCAGCTGCATTTTTAGGGGCTGAGCTCCTGATTCAGGCCATTAAACTACAGGTAGTCAAGCCTTCAGTTTCTCATCTCTAAATAAATTTTCATGAGGAAATAACAAAGCAAACAGAAGACATTTATTTTCAAATAGTCTTCAACACAGCAGAGCAATTACTTTTCTGAGAGTCACACCAAGTTTTCAGAGAGTGACCTAAAATATGGAGGCACACAAATGCCTGTCAGAAAAGGGGATTTCAGATGTCTCGTCCATGTGGGCTCAGATCTTTCTCAGCTTCCCAAATGTATAGATCATACATTGGCACAGGCTAACTACAGAAGCTGCTATTCACCCCAGCAATAAATTGTAAAGAGTGTAAGAGAGTGACCCGCAGGATCCCCATTAGCCACACTCACAAGCACTCTGGGAGTGTTCTCTGCTGGGTCCTACCAGAAGGCCCTTGGGGACATAACTCCAATCAGTCACTCAGCTACCTCAAGGACTTTCTCATTACCACAAGACAAACAAACATCCCCAAGGATAGAAAGAAAACCATTTTGAATTATGTCAGACCTCTTTGGAAATAACTCATTTCCCTGCAGAGAAGAAAAAAGAGCAAGCGTGGGGAAGACCACACTCTTCACAACATTCTGTCCCTGTGGTAAGCAACATCACCTCCACAGGGAAACACAAGTATTATGCTAACATTTGTGTGTGGATGGCAATGTGGTAGTATTTTGAGTTGTTTTGCCTTCTTCAGATTTTGTCCAATTCTTACCTCTAAGCCAGTTAGCTCTTGACAGTTCCCAGATTGGAAATGCTGATTTTTACAAATGTTGTACTGTTTGCTCTCAACTGTGAAGATGTCCAGATTTCCTCAGAAAGACCACATAAATTCTCCACTGCATGCCTTTTTAAAGGCCACCTGTCCACAGTGTTTAGATGATAGTCACTACTTACTATGATCTAGTACCATGCCTGTAACTAACATAAATGGCAATGAAGTCAAGCAGGAGGCAAAGAATAGAGGTGGATTTCCATTTATAATGAGGGAATTTTCTAAGATGGAAAGAAAAGTCTACAACTTTTCTTCATGCATTGTCTTTCCTGTGTTATCCTTCCCTCAATGTTACAAATGTAATATTATTATACAAGCTAAAAAAGCCAACACAAAAATTAATGCCTTACAGAGCAGCTGAGTATGGTTGAAACTGATACATAGATTGCTTTCACACATTTTGGATACTTTTTGTTTATTTAAGCTTTCAGGAAAAAAACAGAGGACAAAACATCCCCATTATTTTCAGGGATAAGTACAATGAAACGTAGAACAAAGCACTGAAATGATTTTGAAAAAAACCCCAACCTTTTAAAGTACATAGAAATAGGTTTAAATTCAGTGAAAAGGTCATTGTGTAAACCACAAATAGCATGATCCTGACAGATGCAATATAATGATCCACAGGTTATTAAAGACAAGAAGTGCCATGTCCTTATTTTCCAGATACAGTCTGACACGCTGCAATGATTTATACATCTTAAGGCCAAGAGTATGATAGCTGCAACAACCTCCATCCAAGTTTCCATCACTGTGAGTGAATAAAAACTGTCACAAGTTATGGAATTCACCCTTCTAGGTTCTACACTTACAAAGGGGCTAAATGTAACATCTATCAGAAGGAAGATTTAGAAGGCAGAATGGCCTCAAATGAGAATATATATTTGTCCTGGGTTCAGCTACAGCA